>NC_082720.1:19401153-19521153 GCF_030144855.1 Hypanus sabinus
AAACAACATAAAGTGGTGAGAGCATTTTACAATTACCTTAGCGGCAGCTGTTACTGCAGCGTTGGCAGCAAGATTGAGTCCACGTTTGCCAAACCGCATCATGGTCTGATAACTGCGATCTTTGGCTTGGCTGATGTACTCGTCAATTTCCTACAGATGATCAGGAGAGAGAGAAGAATTAGAATAAAGATGCAACAGTCTGAAATGTGCAGCAATGTTGGCTTTAATTGTTCATGCTTATATTGGCCAAAGGAGCATCAAGCCCTTAAAACTATGAGCCCTCCCCAAGTTATGACAGTCCAGAGAATTGCTCATAACCCAAGTAGTTTATAAGTGCAATGCACAAGCAAGCCAGGACGTTTAACTAAACCATTCAGATTTCTCTGCAAGGTGGAATGATATTATTGCCAACCGAGTTTTCACATGGCAGAAGATGTCTTCAGTCCTACAGCAGCTGCTAGTCTCACAGGCTCCTGTTTGTTTGTATGGGCTGATCATAAATTGGACGTTTGTAACCTGGGGAGGATCTGTACCAGAGCACTGTCAATATATTCATTTGTTCAGAAAAAAAGAATACCAGGATTCTTATTACTAATTAGACCTCAAGTACTGTTTTGAATATATTCTTCAGGTCTTTTGCTACCATTTACTGACTAATGATCACACTCAACACTAAGCTAGAATCTCTCCCGTTACCCTGCCGTCTGTTCTTTTCTACTTCTAATATCAGGACAGCAGAGATGCACACATCCAGATGCTCTTCAGCCATTACAGCTCTACCACCAATGCTGGCAGTGCATTCCACACATCCACCACTCTCTGTGTGAAAACCTTACCTCTGACATCCCTTCTGAATTTATTTCCAAGCACCTTAAAACTATGCCCCCTGTGTTAGGCATTTCAGCCCTAGGAAAAAGCCTCTGGCTCTTCACACAATCAATACCCCTCATCATCTTATACACCTCTATCAGGACATCCCTCATCTAAGGAGAAAAGGCCAAGTTCACTTAACCTATTCTCATAAGGCATGCTCCCCAATCCAGGCAACATTCTTGTAATTCTCCTCTGCACCCTTTCTATGGTTTCCTCATCCGTCCTGTGGTGAGGTGACCAGAACTGAACACAGTACTCCAAGTGGGGTCTAAGTAAGGTCTTATATAGCTGCAGTGTTACCTCAAGGCTCTTGAACTCAATCCCATGGTTGATGCAGTCCGACACACCATGCGCCTTCTTAACAACACTGTCAACCTGCGCAGTAGCTTTGAGTGTCCTAGGACATTGATCCCAAGATCTCTCTGATCCTCCATGCTGCCAAAAATCTTACCATTAATATTATACTTCAAATTTGACATACCGAAATGAACCACTTCACACTTATCTGAGTTGAAATCCATCTGCCAATTCTCAGCCCAATTTTGCATCCTATCGATGTTGCATGGTAACCACTAACAACCCTCCAGACTATCCATACCACCCCCAACTTTTGTATCATCAGCAAACTTACTAACCCACCTTTCTATTTCCTCATCCAGGTCATTTATAAAGGAGGAGGGGTCCCAGAACAGTTCCCTGCAGAACTCCACTGGTCACTGACCTCCACTGAGACTGAGAGGGTGACTGGTAGAGTTATATAAGATCATGAGGGGCGGAGGCATAGTGGAAGCACAGCCTTTTCACCCAGTGAAGGGGTGCTAAAAACAAGAGGGCATATGTTTGAGATCAGAGGCAAGAGATTTAAACGAAAAGCAAGAGTAGCTCTTTCATTCGAAGGGTAGTTTATGTTTGAACTGAGCTGCCAGAAATAGTAACTGAGGCAGGCTCATTAGCTGTATTTTAAAGCGATCTACAAACGTTTGTAGATAATTACATGGATAGGAGAGGTTTAAAGAGCAAAATATGGGCAGATTAGACTTGGATGAGTTGGGACAAAGGCCTGTTTCTATGCTGCCCATTCCCAATCATTAAATGACAGACATTCGCTCAATGATCACATTAATCAAAACTGAGTCAAACATAATGGAATTGTAAGAAATACCAACAAAATTCAGCAGAATTTGTGATTTTTCCAGTAATTCTCTTTTTGCACAATCACCACTTATCTAGAATAGGAATATTACCTTTCTGTTTGATAAGAGTGCAAAATGAAAGCATTTACTGTTCCCAAATTCAGTGCAAGATCAAATGATCTTAACAGAAATTGCCTGGTTCATGTTGAAATTCTCCTTCCTTAATATTAACAGCGTTAAGAATGAGCCAGATAACAATTAAAAGCAACACAAAATTCTTAGGCAGGTGTATTTGTGCCAGAACAATGTGCTGGTGCTACATTAATTTGTAATCAGGTATGACAATATTAATGGCAAATATTCATGATATCAGTTCTGATTTTGGAACTCCTTCAACAAATTACTAATTTTCAACTGAGGAAGATGATGCCCCTGCCTAATAATACTGAAGAAACATGCAAAACAAAGATAAATTTATGCACTGGATCTTCATTGTTTGATAAAACACAAGCTAGACAAGGTAACTTCAAATGGAAATAAAATTCAAATGAATTTCAAACTGCTATTATCTTATAGAATGTTTATTAAACACTACACCTCTTCCCCAAGTTTCATTTCTGTCTTCTGGTTTAATGTCAGTATAAACACTAAAACTTGGTGAGGTATTGAATTTTACACACAGATCCAGATGTTCTATCAGGGTGCGGTGATAAAGATTATAATTCAGCCTAATCAGTGATACCTTCTCTTTGCTGGATAAGGTTGGATGAACAAATTTTCTGTACAGAACGCTGGAGCCTTTTGTGTATGGAGACAACAACCAGATAACGAAAGCAATCTTCAACTCAAAATAAAACGGAAACCTGTGGGAACACAATAGCAGGTTAACTGAGCAGAGAGACAGAGTAGTTAATGAAAGTTGTAAATTATCTCCCCAGGACCCACAAATTCTCCTACTGTGTTTTCAGTTTCTTGCCAATAATCTTGTACAAATGGTAGGACAGACACTAAATGTCACCAAGGTTCTTTCTCTATGTTTAACATTGCTTCATCCATTTTAACAGCAGTTGAATCACACCCACACAGCTTGCTTTCTGGTGCTAATCAATGCAATTCCAGAAAGGGGTTATTGTGCAGATAGCCAGCATATTAGAACAAGAGAGCCTGGGTTCCACAGGAGGAAAGAAAACTTAAGGAAGAACTTCTCATTACTTCAACAAAAGTAGGCTATGCTTGGAATCAACTCTTTGACAGAATGGAGAGACTTAAATCTTCGCTTTATCTAATCAGAATCAGACTCAGGTTTAAAATCACTGACATGTTATGAAAAATGTTGTTTTGATAATAAAAAAAACTATAAATCACAATTAAGAAATTTGTAATTTCTTATTGCCGCCTTTTTGAGGCACTGCCTTTTGAAGATTGCTGGAAAAGTTCGTGTCTGTGATGGAGCTGGCGGAGTTTGAAACTTTCTGCTGCTTTTTCTGGTCCTGTGAAGTGGCTGCTCCATTCCAGAATGGTCATGCAACCAGTCATGATGTTCTCCATGGTATATCTGTAGAAATTTGTGAGAGTGTCTTTGGAGACATATGGATAGCCACTGTCGTGCCTACCTTGTAGTCGCATCAATATGTCGGGCCCAGGATAGATCCTCAGAGATACTGACACCCAGGAACTTGAAACTGCTCACCCTTTCCACTGCTGATCCCTCAGTCGGGAGTTTATCTTTAGCTCTAATCTGATTGTTTCTTAAAAACTGCATATAATTTGATTTACTTGCAAATGCTGCTTACGTGATGCTATGTGCCTGTGATGCAGCTGCACGTTTTCATGGCACCTGTGTATACGAGAATATACTCGATGAGAGGCATGCCATGGATCTCTTGTTGAGTGGATGAGCTGGAGTTCTCATCAGTCACTCATCCTGTTTCCGAGTAGGGGCAGTCTTTGGCCTACGTCAAAGCTCATCAGAAAGACAAGTGCACGCACAGCTACAAGCCTTTGTGGAGCACGTAATATACAGCAATAATCTGAGTAAGCTTTGGAGAGGGTCCGGAAGAGGCTCACTGGATTAGAGGGTATAACGAGAGGTTGGGGCGCGGGTGCAGGAGCCGAGGGGAGATCTGATAGAGGTTTGTGAGGTTATGAAAGACATAGATAGAACAGACAGTGTCTTTTTCCCAGGGTTGAAATGTCTAACACCGAGGCATACATTAAAGTTGAGAGGAGGTAAGTTCGAGGGAGATGTGAGGGCCAAGGTGTTTTACAGAGAGAGTGGCGGGTGCCGGGAATGCTCTGCCTGGGGTGGTGGTGGCATCCGTCGGTCTCGAGAGACCATGGATCTGCGCCTGGAGTTTCCAGGGCGCAGGCCTGGGCAGGGTTGTACGGGAGACCGGCAGCTGCCCAAGCTGCAGGCCTTCCCCTCTCCATGCCACCGATGTTGTCCAAGGGAAGGGCACTAGGACCCAAGCAGCTTGGCACCGGTGACATCGCAGAGCAAAGTGCCTTGCTCAAGGACTTGCTCAGCTGCCTCAGCTGAGGCTCGAACCAGTGACGACCACCAGTGGTGGTAGTGCCAAATACATCGGGGAATTTTAAGAGATGTTCAGATGGGGACATGGATGTGGGGGAAATGGAAGGATAGGCAGAAGGCATTCATTTAATTGGCCATTTGGTTACTAATTTAATTGGTCTGGCACAGCATTGAGGGTTGAAGGGCCTGTTCCTGTGTTGGACTGCTCCATGTTCTACAGTACACACTTTGGAACGCCAGTGTTGTTAATTCCATGTGATTGTACTCACCATGACAGGATTAGATCTGTGAGAGTCTCTGCTGTGGTAAAAAATGCAAATACTATCCAATACATCATCCACTTCACCTGAAAATGAGGAAAATATATAACCGTTAGCATCAGGCCATTCAAGATTCTGCCTAATCTGTTGAGTAGATGATTTTGTTGGAGTAATCCTTATTCAGTCAAACAAACAGCAATTTGTAATCATTAAGCAATAAACAGCTCACTGTGTATTTAATAACAAGAGATATTGTAATAACTACAAAAAATGTACTCAGCTAGTGGCAAGTTATTTTGCTAATCAAACACAACTTTGAACTTTGCAAATGTGTTGAGCTGCTACTAGTTAGCAATGCTCACAAATGAATATTAGAATCACATACTTCAAAAACTCTGCAGCACCCGAAGATTTTTAAAGTGACACATCCAATGCTTTTGTATGGAGGTCTTCAGCTATAAAAACATTGTAATGTGCAGTACCCTCTCCATCCCACTAGATGTCAATAACTTGTCCTTCGGAACGTTACATTTTAACTACACTTTCAAGCAATAAAAGATAAGCAGGTTGACTGAGGCTGCTTGCCGTGGATCCTGCTCGTGGTTTCATCGTGTGGTAATACAGCATCGAGCTCACTTTCCCTTCCCTCTTCTCGTCAGCATCCGGAAAGTCACTCAAGCCATCAACCGTGAAACTGAAAACAAATAACTGCAGTATACTGTACCATACTGTGGATTTTCAGTTACAGTACCCTTGGCTCTTGCTTTCAGTCAAACTACCTGCTGTGCTGAGGACCTGGGCAAATTCTGCAGGTGTTCCTGTAGCAATGAATTGCCCCATTTGTCAGAGGGACTGCATGGAAGGGAAGGGGTAATGTTGAATGAACTGCTCAGCTTCAGGACTGCACCCCACTGGACAATAAGCTTGTTACTACAGAGAAGTCTCTACATTGGCGGGGGGGGGGGGGGCTGCAGACAACAGCTTCCACCACATCCAACTGGAGGTGATGAAAGAAAGGCCACAGGTGCCAGGCAGATGGACAACGCATGGAGGAGATGCTGCTGCTTTCCAGAGAAGGTTAACGCTCTTGGTGCTGGCCAGGTAATAGCCCGGAGCCCCACATCTCAGCACTGACAGAAACATCACCCACCGTCGAGCTTCACTGGACCCTTTACACAGCAAGACAGTGGAGCATCAGCACAAGGTCAAGAACTTCTTGTGAAATTTACATAGCTACATATTATTTCAGCAAATATCTCTCCACCAGTGTTATGTGAACATGTAAAAAGACTGTTGTAATGTAGCCTATTATATATCCACTGTTTACCAGAGAGAGAGGAGTTATGGGGAAATCATGTAGACTGTACTGCCCTTGCTGAGGTGTTGCAACATTGACTAGACCAGGGGTCAGCAACCTTTACCACTGAAAGAGCCACTTGGACCCGTTTCCCACAGAAAAGAAAACACTGGGAGCCGCAAAACCCGTTTGACATTTAAAATGAAATAACACTGCATACAACGTTTTTTTTGCCTTTATGCTATGTATAAACAAACTATAATGTGTTGCATTTATGAAATTGATGAACTCCTGCAGAGAAAACGAAATTACATTTCTGCATGCAACAAAAACATTTTGAACTCCGAAAAAAAGACGTTGGGTTGAAAGTTACTTTTAAGTAAAATATTCAATGTCTATTTGAGTCCTTCTTGTATTTATGAAAAACGCCAAACTTAAATTTTCCGCCAGCAGCAAACCAAAAATAACGTCAGCCAGCTGTCATCCTGAAAAATGAAAGGACTATTTCACTGAACAATGAAAAAATATGAATATAAGTAAAATAATAGGCAATTAAAATATTTATCATACTTGGTTAATGGGATTTCTGCTCCTGGACCTCAGCGCACAGCGTCTGCACATCAGGGCTGTATGATGTCACCTTCATCTTTACACAGGATCGCAAGCTGTCATCTGTGAGGTTTTCAATATCACTCCATTTGTGTTTCTGAGCAAGAACGGCCTTCTGACGGGCAACATCTTCAAGGTCTGCTGTCAAGCGTCTAAACTTGGACACCCATATGTCTTTGTCGGCTATGTCGGCCAGTTCCATCTCAAGATCAGGTTGACTCACACCTGCCAATGCAGTCGTATTCAGTAGGGATGGATCGATGCTTAAGGGAGTGACCGGGAAGGATAATGTGTTTTTTTCCTCTCTGAACTCACAGAAGCGTTTCCCAAACGATGTTTGCATTGCGATGATTGCAGAATGTAAATACTCCGAAATTATCATGTCGTGACCTTGTTTGAACTCTCTCAAATTGGGGAAGTGAGACAAAGTGCCTTTCTGTAAATCTCTGGCAAGCACTGTCAACTTGCGCTCGAATGCCAAAACATCCTCCAACATGTGCAGGGCTGTACGTCCTTTCCCCTGAAGAGCTGTGTTCAGCGTGTTCAGGTGCGCTGTCATGTCTACCATGAAGTGTAGCTTTTCCAGCCACTCTGGCTGTTCCAGCTCAGGAAAGGTGAGCCCTTTGCTGCCCAGGAAAGTTTTCACTTCTTCCAGACACGCGACAAAGCGTTTCAGCACCTTCCGTCTGGACAGCCAGCGATAAAAACACGTTGTAGCGGTGTCAGTAAACTGCAGTCAAAGATAGCTTTATTCGAACTAAACAGCCTTGCTTTTAAGCCTCCCTCAACCCAGCCCCCATGGACGCAGATGCTGCAAAAGACGCGTACTCACAAACCCCCGTAGGCTATCTCCCTTAGCCGGAATGCTGGCTAATTGTGAGCCGTTTCGGATGTGGCAGGAAATGTGTCGCTACACTTAGGTTGTACAAGATCACCATAATTACATTTCAAAAGCTAACAAACTAACATAAAATACATTTTAATTAAATACTGACCAATTATTTCCCAAAGCCACAGGGAGCCGCAGCACAGAGGTGAAAGAGCCACAAATGGCTCGGGAGCCGCAGGTTGCCGACCCCCGGACTAGACAATCAGCCAAACTCCGTTCAAAAATAGCATGAGAGTCAATGTACAGCCTCCTAGCTCCTTGGTTTTACTACAGACTCAATGGCATAACATAGTGATAATAAGTGAAACAATTACCACGCTGTTCCATTCACACAAGTAAATATGCGCAGGTAAGAAAGGACATAGTTAAATTTGCTGCAGGTAAATATTATAGGATTCCCACAAGTAAGTACAGCAGGTAAACAGTATGTATAAACCATTAGCATCTAGGTTAGTGCCTAATAAACTCAAAATTAGCACTCTATTTTATGAAAATCTTATTGATACCTTTAGATTAACTTCTAAACAATACAGCATCAACTTACAAGCAATGTTTCTGCTGAGGAAACAGCACGGCGGGTTTAGATAGAAACTTCTTTCGGTCCTAACATAAACCTCTGGCCTTCTGCCAGCCAATGTATTTTCCTACTTACTATTTCCCGACAGCACAAGAAGTACCCTAATACAGATCTGAAACTGCTTATTTCAAAATCAAAGCTGAATGTGCTTAATCAGGCAGTAAAAGCATATCTCAATTGTATGAAATACAGAACTTAGCATAAGAAACTGGAAGACTGACTTGAGTGGAGCACAGATAGGTTGTGTACAAGAAGGGCCAAAGTCGTCTTTACCTCCTGAGGAGACTGAGGTCCTTTGGAGTGTGCAGGCCCCCCCCCCCCTTCACATGCTCTACCAGTCTGTCACCAGTACAATCTTCTATGCAATGGCACCAACATGGTTTGATGGCATAATCCATGAACTGATTAGAAAGGCTGCCTCTGTTATATCAGTCAAACTGGACACTGTGGTAGAACAAAGGACCCCATGGAAAATCCTGCCAATTCTGGACAATGTTTCTCACCCTCTGCGTGCCACCTTGGCTGAACAGAGGGGCATTTTTAGTAATAGACTAAGACAACTGTGCTGCTCCAATGAGCACTATATGAGGTTATTCTCACCCTCAGCCATTAGGCTCGATAATGAGTCAACCTATAGCTGGGCAAGTGATGACCCCTCCCCCCGCATTAGACTCTTGAGGTAACTTATATTTTTATTCTTTTTTACTTCTCTTCTAATATTTGTATACCTGTGCACTTGTAATGCTACATTGACACTGTAATTTCCTTCGGGATCAATAAAATATCTATCTATCTCAGAGTATGAGTAATGAGCAGTTGAAATTGATTTGAGTATTACTGGGATGAACCCCATTCAGCAATGAAGTCACAGGATTACGTAATTAAGATGCTGGAGATAAAAAAAACTACTCCAAAAATTGTAGAATGAAATGGCAGATAAATGCACGGCTGATGAATTGAAGCAGGGGGCAGGGATTCAGATTTCTGGATCATTGGGACATCTTCTGGGGCAGGAGTGACCTGTACAAAAGGGATGGGTTGAATCCGAGGAAGACCAATATCCTTGAGGGCAGGTTTGCTAGAGCTGGTGGGAGTGGTTTAAGTGACTATCTCAGAGGGATGGGAACCAGGATGATAGAGCTGAGGATGAGCCAGCAGGTTTACAAGTAGATGAAGGGTGTAACATGAATGTAAGGAAGGATGAGCCAATGATTGGGTACAAATGCAGATGGAGCAAAGAATTAAATTGTACCACAGAGGCAAAATTCAGAAGTGTAAAGAATATAGGACTGGAGATACTGTATTTAAATGCATGTAGTATTTGGAATAAGGTGGATGAATTCTTAGCACAATTAGAGATTGGTCAGTATGACATTGTGGGCCTCACTGAATCATGGCTGAAAGAAGGTCAAAGTTGGAAGCTTATATCAAAGGAGGAAGGCATAGGTGGTGGTGTGGCTCTGTTGGTAAGAGATGGAACTACACTATTAGAAAGAGGTGACATAAGGTCAGAGAATGTTGAATCTTTGTGGGTGGAAGTAAGAAACTGCAAGTTTAAAAAAAACACATTATGGGAATCATATACAGGTCTCCAAACAGTAGCCAAGATGTGGGGTTGAGATTGCAAAGGGAGCATGAAAAAGCATGTAATAAGGATAATGTCACAATAGTATTGGGGAACTTCAATATGCAAGGGGATTGGGAAAATCAGGTTGGTGTTGGACTGCAAGAGGGGGAATTTGTTAAAGTGCCTATAAAATGGCTTTTTTGAGCAGCTTGTGCTTGAGCCTACTTGGAGAAAAGCTATCTTAGATTGGGTGTAGTGTAATAACCCAGATCTTATTAGGGAGCTTAAGGTAAAGGAACCCTTAGGAGACAGTGATCATAATATGATTGCATTCATACTGCAATTTAAGAGGGAGCATAATAAGTCAGATATATCAATATCACAATTAAATAAAGAGAAATACAGAGGCATGACAGAGGAGCTTGCCCAAACAGATTGGAGGGGGATTCTGGAGGGGATGATGGCAGAGGAGAAATGGCTGAAGTTTCTGAGAATAGTTCACAAGGCGCAGCATAGATATGTACCACAGAGGAAGAAGTTATTAAAAGGCAGGGGCAGGCAACCATAGCTGACAAGGGAAGTTAAGCAGTGCATAAGAGCCAAGGAAAGGGCATATAATGTAGCAAAAGGGAGTGGGGATTTGGATGATGGGAAGCTTTTAAAATCCAGCTAAAGGAAACTAAAAAGTCTGAAGAAGGGAAAAGATGAAATACAAGGGTAAACAACACGAAGCAGGACAATAACAGTTTGTTTAGTTATACGAAGAGTAAATGGGAGGTGAGAGTTGATTGATCTAAGACTATTGGGATATGATGCTGGTGAGGTAGTAATGGTGACAAAGAAATGGCAGATGAATTTAGTAAGTACTTTGCATTAATCTTTGCTGGGGAAGACACTAGCAGTGTGCCAGAGGTCAGTGAGTGTCAGGGAGCAGGAGTGAGTCCCATTGCTATGACAAAGGAAAAAATGCTAGGTAAATTCAAAGGTCTTAAAGTGGGTAAGTCACCTGGACCCGATGGACTACATTCCAAAGTCCTGAAAGAGGTTGCTGAAAAGATAGCAGATGCGTTGGTTATAATCTTTGAACAAGCACTTGATTTGGGCATGTTCCAGAGGACTGGAAAATCACAAATGTCACCCCACTCTTAAAGAAGGGAGGAAGGCAAAAGAAAGGAAATTATAGACCAGTTATCCTAACCTTACTGGTTGGGAAAGTGTTGTTCATCATTAAGGATGAGGTTTCAGGCTATTTAGAGACCAATGATAAAATGATAAATAAATGATAAAATAAGTTAAAGCCAGCATGGTTTCTGTAAAGGGAAATCTTGCTTGACAAATCTGTTAGAATTCTTTGCTGAAGTAACAAGCAAGCTGGACAAAGGAGAGGTAGTGGATGTCATTTACTTGGATTTTTAGAAGGCATTTGATAAGGTGGCACACATGATGCTGCACAGGGACTCCTAAATCCCTTTGCACCTTTGTTTTTTGTATTTTCTCTCCATTTAGAAAATAGTCAACCCTTTCATTTCTTCTACTAAAGTGCATGGCCATACACTTCCCAACACTGTATTCCATCTGCCATTTCTTCGCTCATTCCCCTAATCTGCCTAAGTCCTTCTGTAGTCTCTCTACTTCCTCAGAACTACTTGCCCGTCCATCTGTCTTCATATCGGCTGCAAGCTGCAACAAAATCATCAACTCCATCATCTAAATCATTGACATGTAATGTAAAATTTATCAGTCCCAACACAGACCCCTGTGGAACACCACTAGTCACCACAACAAGCCAGAAAAGGCTCCCTTTATTCCCCCTATTTCCCTCCTGCTAATCAGCCACTGCTTTATCCATGCTAGAATCTTCCCTGTAATACCATGGGCTTGTAGCTTGTTAAGCAGCTTCATGTGTGGCACCTTCTCAAAGGCCTTCAGAAAATCCAAGTACACAACATCAACTGTTTCTCCTTTGTCTATCCTGCTTGTTATTTCTTCAAAGAATTTCAACAGATTTGTCAGGCAAGATTTTCCCCCATGCTGTCTACGGCCTCTTTTACCATGTTCCTTCGAGTACCCTGAAATCTCATCCTTAATATCAACTCCAGCATCTTCCCAACCACTGAGGTCAGACTAACTGGCCTATAGTTTCCTTTCTTTTGCTTCTCTCCCTTCTTGAAGAGTGGAATGACATTTGTAATTTTCCAGTCTTCCAGAACCATTCTAGAATCGAGTGATTCTTGAAAAATCATTACTAATGACTCCATAATCTCTTCAGCTACCTCTTATTCAGTTCATCAGCTATTTCGTTGTCCTCCGTTACACCCTGTCCCGCACCATTTTCCGACTGTCCGATATCCACTCTCAACTCACTTTTACACTTTATGTATCGGAGGAAACTTTTGTCATCATCTTTAATATGATAACTAGCTTACTTTCATATTTGATCTTTACCCATTTACTGACTTTCTTAGTTGTTTTCTGTTGGTTTTATAAAGCTGCCCAATCCTCTAACTTCCACTGTTTTTTTCTCTATTATATGCCGTCTCTTTGGCTTTTATGTTGGCTTTGACTTTTCTTGTAAGTCACGTTGTGAATATATTTCCTTTAAAATACATCTTTCTCTTTGAGATGTATATCTCCTGTATCTTCTGAATTGTTTCCAGAAATTTCAGCAATTGCTGCTCTGCCATTATCCCTGCCAGTGTTTTTTTTTCCAATCAATAGACGTTTTCAATAGAGATTTACCCACAGTGCATATATGGATATTTTTCTGGAATTAATTATTTATTGGTTCACCTCCATTATTCCTGATTGTTGGAGAAAATATTGTTTTATGAAGATCGTGGAGGCACTCACTTTATGAAGAATTATTACCAGTAAGATCTATTTTCAAATGGTTTATGAATAATGCAGCAGAGAAGCAGTCTCTGACTGCTGATCAATAATCTGCCACAAAGCATAAAGCAAACTGCTGCAGGAACTCATTTGGGTTCAGCAGCATTTGTGGATTCATGGAAGGGAGATGGTGAAGGAACTGTCAATGTTTCTGTACAAACCCCTGCATTGGGACCATTCCTTTCCTCTCACAGACCCTACTCAAGTCCCGGAGTTCTTCCAGCATATTCCAGCATTTGCAGTCTCTTGCATTTGCCAAATACCACAGTTAGTTCTCTCTTAGGAAATGATGCTCATTATGAAAATCGATTTTCAATACAAAAGGCTATTTGTCACTAGTCATCACTCAATCTGCAAAGTCATTAGGTGTAATGCTTTCCGAAACATTTCCTGAAATGTTGTCATCCAAGGTACATTTAATTTCTGATACGATCCCAACCATGAGTTACTGTTTTGAAGTCCACGCAGATGTTCTGTGTGAACATTAAAATTTTATTCTGCTATACTGTTGGTGGCTGGTAAAAAGACTCTTACTAAGAAATGGTTATCACAGGAGAGCACAACTTTAAATACATGGATGGAAATTACAATGGACATTTACAAAATGGTGAAGATAACAGCATCTGTTAATCGTAAGTTGGAACAATTTGATTCATACTGGGAAAAATGATAACTACATAACACCTCATAGACCTGATTTTATTCTCACAAATCAATGAATATGTTGTAAAAAAAATCACTCCCTACTTGTACATAGTTTTCTCCTTTCGCTTGTTCTTTCTTTCCTCTCTTTTCTGTAAGTGTATACCTCAGATAAATATTATGTGGAGATTTGTGGCATATATGACTATATGATATATATGTATAGTATCTGAAATACATCTTATGGAAATGCTTGTTTGATGATGAACTTCAATAAAAAATAAATTACAAAAAAAAATTATTCTGCCATGCTTCCTATTTTAGGTGCTCTAGGTTCTTTGTGGTTTGCAAATAAAGAAAGATTTTAATGATATTAATTGAGGAAGGAGGATAATAGCTATAGTCCTAGGCTTAGCTGAATTCTGTACACCACTGGGATGAATATCAGAGAATGTATATAGTACAACCACCTTAAATTCTTACCCCTCACAGACATACGCGAACAAGAAACCCCAAAGAATGATAGAAACATCAGAACCCTAAAGCTTCCTCTCCCTCCCTCCGCTTGCACCAGCAGATGCACTGAACTCCCACTCCCCCCACTTCACCATGTGAGAATGGCCAATGCAAAGTGTGAATTTCATCATAATTTAACACATGGTGTAATTTGAATTAAGTGATTTGGGGTGAAGAGCAGTTTATTGTATAACTTCTTGCCACACTATCCCTGCAGTATATTTTAAGGGATATTGCACTGTTACTTGTCAGAAAATAAAGCACTACAGCACAGTAAATGCCCATCAGCCGACAACCAATGTTCCCTCTAATTTGTAATGACCAGTGTGCGCAAAAATCTTGGGCTGTGTAATTTTTTGCCCTGTGACATGTGCGCACAGAATTTTATATATAGAGGTATTTATTTTAACAGCTAGCAAAGCACTGCCAACAAGAACTTTAATCTGCTCTTGACTTCAGGAGGAGGAGACCAGAGGTCCATGAGCCAGCTTCATTGGAGGATCAGCAACTTTAAATTCTAAAATGGTATTTTGGAGGACTTTCCAGGGGCCAGCATATAAGTGCCATTACAAAGAAAGCACAGCAATGCCTCTACTTCCTTAAGTGTCTGCGGAGATTCAGCATGACATCTAAAACTTTGACAAACTTCTAGTGATGTGTAGTGGAGAAAATATTGACTGGCTATATCACAGCCTGTTATGGAAACACCAATGCCCTTGAATGAAAAAGCCTACAAAATGTAGTGAATACAGCTCAGTCCCTCACTGGTAAAGCCCTTCCAATCACCGAGCACGTCTACATGAAACGCTGTTGCAGGAAAGCAGCATCCATCATCAGGGACCCCCACCACCCAGGACTTGCTCTCTTCTTGCGTCTGCTATTGGGAAGAAGTAACAAGAGCCTCAGGACTTGCACCATCAGGTTCAGGAACTGCTGCTACCCTCAGCCATCGGGCTCGTGAACCTAAGGGGATAACTTCACTTGCCCCATTATTGAAAAGTTCCCACAATCAATGGCCTCACTTTCAAGGACTCTTCATCTCATGTTCTCAATATTTATTGTTTATTTTTTTTTAATCATTATTGTTTCTTCTTTTGCATTTGCACATTTTGCTGTCTTCTGCGCTCTGGTCGAAAGCCCTAGTTGTCAGTCTTTCATTGACAATATTACAGTTATTATTCTGTATATTTTTTAAGTATACCCACAGGAAAATGAATCCCAGGGTTGTATGTTCATATATATGTACTTTGATAATAACATTTCTTTTGAACTTCAAGTTTGTTGATGACATCACTGTCGAATGCAGGAGGGAGATTGAGAATTTGGCTGAGTATTGCCATCACAAAGGCTCTTACTCAGTGACAACAAGAGCAAGGATAATCTTTATCGACTACAGCTCAGCATTCAATACCATCATCACCCCAAACTAATCAATAAGCTCTTAGACCTTGGCCTCAATATTTAATTGTGCAATTGGACCCTTGATTTTCTTACACGTAGGCCCCAGCCAGTTCGGCTCACCGCTCTCAACAACAACTCTGTCTTGTTACAGCATCCCCGCACCAGCCAACATCCCAGCATCCCTTGGAGCACCAGATTCAGGCGCCCGAATGCTTCGACGGATCCCCAATGTGATGCTGCAACTTCCTGTCCCACTTTCAGCTACAGCAATCTCTGTTTTCTTTTGACCAAACTACGATTGTCTTTGTCATCTCTCTCGAGCGAGAAAGCTCTGACCTGCGACCACCATTTGCAATAATTACACTGGACAGCTTCCCGAATACTCTTGGGATGTATCATATGGATTTTGGGCCACTAATCATGAAAATCACCATGAGATTTCCCTATCACGCAACTTTTTTTTGGAAATTGCCTATAGTTGTTATTTTAATTGATAATTCAAGTCAAATAAAATGTTGAATCACAATCAAGAGAAAATCTGCAGATGTTGGAAATCAAGTAACACACAAAATGCTGGAGGATCTCAGCAGGCCAGGCAGCATCAATGGAAAAGAGTACACGGTCAATGTTTCAGGCCGAGACCCTTCATCAGGACCAGAAAAAAGAGATAAGAAGTCAGAGGAAGAAGGTGGGGGGAGAGGAGGAAGAAGAACAAGATTGTAGGTGATAGGTGAAACTGGGTGGGGTGAGGCATGAAATAAAGAGCTGGGACATCTATTGGTGAAAGAGATACAGGGCTAGAGAAGGGGGAATCTGATAGGAGAGGACAGGAGGCCATGGAAGAAAGGGAGGGGGAGGAGCACCAGAGGGAGGTGAGAGAGGAAACTGGGAATGGGGAATGGAGAAGGGGGCAATTACTAGAAGTTTGAGAAATCACATCAGTATGTGATTACGTTGATGTGCATGCTTCACGTGTATAGCATATTGTGTGTCCCTATTATAATCAAGTAATTGTATTTTCAGGAGTGATTGTGATAACAAAATGTGTCGCCATTGTTGCAACAGCCACAATACTTTCTGTTATATTTGTGGCAGGTATACTCTTAAATCTCAAAGACAGAGCATGACTCCTCTGGTTAAGAAAGCTTATGAGCTCTATTCAGGTGTAACATTGGCGAACAAGGCAAAGCTTGGGTTCCTCACATCTATTCCAAACACGTGCTGTGATCTTTGCGCTTGGCTCAGTTGTACTCAGAAATCAGTGCTGTTCACGGTCCCAATGAAATGGCAAGAGCAGAAGGAACACGTGACAAATGGCTACCTCTGTCCCCTCCCCCTTTCTTTCTCCCGAGGCCTCCTGTCCCATGATCCTTTCCCTTCTTCAGCTCTGTATCATTTTCGCCAATCACCTTTCCAGCTCTTAGCTTCATCTCACCCCCTCTGGTCTTCTCCTATCATTTTGCATTTCCCCCTCCCCCCACTACTTTCAAATCTCTTACTATCTTTCCTTTCAGTTAGTCCTGACGAAGGGTCTCGGCCCGAAACGTCGACAGTGCTTCTCCCTATAGCTACTGCCTGGCCTGCTGTGTTCTACCAGCATTTTGTGTGTGTTATTGTTTGAATTTCCAGCATCTGCAGATTTCCTCGTGTTTACTACCTCTGCCTGTCTGGTTTCTCTGCTAAAAACAAGAATACCCCAATGTCCCCTCAGCCATGAGATCTGTGCTGCATGACAATAATCTTCCAGTCCCGAGTCTAGAGGAGGCAGACAAAGATGCCACGAAGCACGAGCCAGGTATGGAAAATAACACTGATACTGATGCAGATTTTGAATCCTTTCTGTCAAGTGAGCCTCATCTGATAACTCAATCTGAGTTAAGTGACCTGGTCAGAGACTTGAGTTTGTCAAAGCCAAAAGCAGAACTACAGGGTTAAAGACGGCAAGGATGGAATCTGCTGTCACCAGGCACAAACATTTCCACGAAGGACTTCAATATCTGAAACTGCCGTTTCCCAGAACAACTGATAGCTAGATTAAGGAAGACATTTTTATTTTGGTTTACAAATCAAACAGGTCATCAAAGACAGGCAATTTGAAGAAGTTCTAGTGGGACCGGAGAAGACAGCATGGAAGGCATTCGAGGATGTTGTTGAAAAAGTACCAATCTAAGTGCAGATGGTTGACAACACGCTTCAAGCATACAGGACCACGAAGTGCAACTGTCACTAAAGATTCATTTTCTGCATTTCCATTTAGACTTCATCACTGCAAATCTTGGCACGGTCAGTGACAAGCATGATGAAAGGTTTCACCAGGACACTGCGATCATGGAGAAACATTATTAGGGCAACTGGAATCCTTCAATGCTGGCTGATTATTGTTGGACACAAGTGAGAAGCCTCAGACGCTGAGCATAAATGAAAATCATCAACAAAACCTAAGTTGAACTATTGCAAAGCATCAGCACCGTTATGCAATTAAACACATTATATTCAATAAACGTTAATTTCCTGTTTCTATACAGAAATTATATTTGTGTTCAGCATCAAGCAGTCTATTATAATCACAAAAAATTTCTGAGGAAGCCACACTTTCGAAAAAAATTTGCTGTCCAATCTATTGAGGATTTCACTGCTGGGATGTGCAGGTTTTCGACCATCCAGAAAGTGGAAGGGAGGCAGTGGATCGGATACTAGGCCTCAGGCTCAGCGCTGGATGACACCATAAAATTCAGGACCCTTGCAGCAGACTGTAGCTGGAATGCTGATGCACTGTAGACCCATTACCATCACAGCCTCTTACAGTGCTTGAAAGATGAGATATCCACCTGGGAAATGCCCATTGACCTCATGAGCCTCATCACTGGCCTTCCATACTGACAAGCGTCTTACTGAATGAAACAGCCCTGTACATCACCAGCCAGAGCCCCTGGTTCCATTCCCAAACCATTTCAGGCTGCAGGACCCTCAATGGCAATGCTTCCAGAACCCTTGCAGTGAGGGAGAACTCCCTTAATACCCAAAAGTGTGAGTGTTAGTGGAGAATAACTTGTGCATGTACTGATCACCCACGCGTCAAATGCCCACTGCGTCTGTGAAATCACACAACCAGGTAGAGACGAGGGGGCTCGAATCTGGTAAGATCCTTCCGACCTCTCGTTCCAGCACCATAGTCCGACTCACACTCTCTGTCCTCCTCCACACACCGACGGCCCTTCACACACAGAAGGTTCTGGTGGATTCCAGCAATGCCCTTAACCTGGGTTACCCCGGCTCTCCATTCTCCACCTTCACTTCTCTGGTCATCAGGTTCACTGCTGAGTTGAAGGCCCACCTGCCCACAACCTCAGCTGAGATAACTCCGTAAGTCCATGGAGACGGAGGAAGCCCTCGACCTTACCAAACTCCCCCAGGATCACCATGACTTAGCCTTGCCTTCAAAAGGGAAGCAGCACCCACCTGACGCAACTGCACGATCGGCCTCCGTCCGGCCATCCCCCCCTCCCCCAGACCATCTATTCTCCCTCTCCCCTCCTGAGACCCAAACCATGAAAGACTACATTGCCAAATGCAATAGTATGGCTTCATTCAACCTTTCCAGTCCCCAGCTCGTCCAGGACTCTTCTTTGTCAAAAAGAAAGAAGGGGTTATCCATCACTGCACTGATCACCATTAAGAACAGCTACTCTCTCTGCTTGATCGATAACCTGGATCTATGGAGCACATGCAACCTGATCTGCACCTGCCAGGGGCTGAGTGGACGAAGGCACTGAACACTACAAATACTTAGCGATGCCTTTCTGACTTGCCAACAGTCCAGCCATTTTCCAAGATCATTCACAAGATCTTCCAAGACGTGTCGCAAACCTTCCATGTGACCTGCATCAAGCCACCTGAGCCTGCACCTCTGGACCCTAGGGTGGTCAAGCGTACACAGTTGATGAATGAATGTCATCGTGGATGGCGTGTGAAGTAGTTGGCTGACTGGGAACGGTACGGCCCCGAGGAGCGGTCTTGAGTGCCATACAGTTTTATCTTGATTCCGTTGCTCATTGAGCAGTTCCACTGGACCAATCTGGATCATCCCGAGTCGTCAGACACCAACCATAGGGGCGGGGTCCTGTCAGGCACTTCTCAGTCTCCACCCACCTAACAGGAGTTACCTGCCACCCATTTCCAACTCATGACGCACAGCCTCTTTAAACTCAGCTCTCATCCACGGCCCTCGTTCCCCCATCGGACCAGCCAGCCTCAACCAGTGATCCTAGCCTTCAGCTACCTTGTTGTCTTTGCTGTTTAATATTTGTTCTCTCTTGTTTTGTGACTCTTGGTGGCTTGTTATTTTGCAGTATGCTACAAAAGTTATTCTTCATTGCTGAATCGTCTCCACAGCTCTGCTTTTGGGTCAAGCCTCCTTCCTCTACGTTTCCGGACAGAAGGTAGCTCTCCAACGTCTTCTCAAGTAAGGAAAGGCAACAAACGCTGGGCATGGTAGCACTGTCCATGTCCCGTAAATCAGTGCAGATAATTAGCCTGCAGAAAATTCAACTACACATTCGCAAAGAATTGTTTACTTGAAAATGACCAGTATTTATCACAAATAAATCAGTCCCAGAGTTTTGCATGTTTTAACTGCTAAGACTTGAAAGAATGTACTACATTTTGAATTCAACAGTGAGTTAAAGAATCATTATAATAAATTCAGGAGCAGGTGCTGACAATCTCATGTTTTGCTTCTACATTAAATTCCATCCCCACGTCATGTTTATGAGTCTTTGACTTAAACTCTTAGTACTCCCAATCAAATAGATGCAGAAAATCAAGCCATGACGAGCTTGGGTTTTTATTAGGTTACTGACATTTGGATGTAGTGAGGCCGTAAAAAGGAAAGTAAATGACATGACAACCCTCAGAATCAGATGTCCACAGGCAATCTCAACCGGCTACAGCCACAGAGATGGGGATATGGAAGGCTTGGAATCACATCAGTTGAACCTGTTCCCTTTACTATAAACTTCCTGCACAATCACGTTAGAAAGTGTAAAATTAGTCATGGTCAGCTGTGGTTTTGATCTTCTTTCCACCCTTTGTTTTAAACTTCCACCTTTACTTCAACTACTTGTAAATTAGTTCTTGTAAATGCACCATAGTGGTGACTTGTGGGAGCACATTCCAAGTGCAAACAGTATGCAAATGTACTTCTAACCTTTCGTCATATCAGTGAAAACTTATAAATATAAATATAAATGTAAACTTATAAAAGAGGAGGGATGCCTCACGTCTTAATAAGCTGGTAAGGAAGGCGGGCTCTGTCGTGGGCACAGAACTGGAGAGTATGACATCGGTGGCAGAGCGGAGGGCGCTGAGTAGGCTACGGTCAATCATGGAAAACCCTGAACATCCTCTGCACAGCACCATCCAGAGACAGAAGCAGCTTCAGCGGCAGGTTGTTGTCAATGCAATGCTCCTCAGACAGGATGAAGAGATCATTACTCCCCAACGCCATTTGGCTTTACAATTCAACCACCAGGGGCAAGACATGTTAAAGTGCCGGGGTTAGGACTGAGCTTAAGTTACCACTCAATGCACTTTAGTAAACTATTTAAGAACTTTTTAAAAGCTATTTATTAATGCTTTTTGGGAGGGTGATTTTAGATGCATATCATATTTATACTGAGTTAAATACTGAATGTAATTAGTTTTGCTACAATAAGTGTATGGGACACCGGAAAAATGTTGAATTTCCCCTTGGGGATGAATAAAGTATCTATCTATCTATCTATCCATTCAGAAAATGGCGTATTGTCATGTGTAGCTTTATTCATTAGGACAGTGTGGTAAGCTACCGTCTCAGATTGTGCGGTGGTAAGAGGCACTGGGAGCTCTGCAACAAAAACAAAAAAATGCTTGGGTTACTCAGCTGGAGGACTGGAGAAAAAAAGCTGAGGAGTAGGTTAAAAAGGTGGGGGAGGGGAGAGAGGAAAACACAAGGTGATAGATGGAACATGAAAGGGGAGGGATGAAGTTGTTACGTCCGTAGCCCCCCTCCTTTGTGAGAATCGCAAGATCACCGGTGGGTTGGGTCAAGGGGCCCAGGAAATGAGAGTGGGATGTGCAAAATGCCTCGTTTCCCCGGCGATGTAAAGCTACATTGGCCATTGTCTCCGGAAGACCAAGTTGTGTATTGAGCACTATACTATTCATTGAAGCCCCTCAAGGGATGACCAGAGTGGGCTGGTTGAGGGATGGCATCATCCCAACCTGATTGACATTGGAGACCCCGTGAGGAAGTATAAAAGAGGGTCTGGGGAACAACCCCTTCAGACGCACCAGAAGAAACGTTAAGCGACCACGTAACAGCAGGAAGTTATCTGAAGGAAGCCACATGCGTTCGATTCCGTGGCTGGAATTGGTGGCTGGAACCACGGAAAATAGCTTTTAGCTACTAACGGGGAAGCCCGCTCCCCTGACTCAACGGATTGGCATCATAAAAGACCTGGGACAAGTTTAAACCGCATCACTTTTAAACCCAACAACGCTGCAGCTTGAACGAACTGATAGTGACTATTATCTTTCCATCGGACAATACATCAACCCCAGACAACGATAGAGCTATTTCTTATTGGTTATTATTATACCCGCGCTTAGATTTAGTATTGATGACGTATATTATCTGTATGTTTGCATTAATCTTATTTTTGTGCCCTTTATCAATAAATAGTTTTAAAAATAGTACCATCAGACTTCAACGGACCTCTCTATCTTTGCTGGTAAGTGATCGAGTTACGGGAATTCGTAACAAAGTAAAGAGCTGGGAAGTTGATTGGTGAAGGGGCTACAGAGCTGGAGAAGGGGGAGAGGACAGACGGCCATGGAAGAAAGAAAAGGGGGGGAGGATTCCCCTCCAGAGGGAGGTGATCAGTGGAAAAGGACATAAGGTGAGAGAGGGAAAAGGGGATAGGAATGGTGAAGGGGGGGAGCCGGCAGTACAGGAGGTTTGACAAATGGATGTTCATGTCATCAGGATGAAGGCTACCCAGACAAAATAAAAGGTATTGAATTCCTACCAAAGGTGGGAATGGGAATAAAAATTGGTGGCCTCTGGGAAACTCTGATTTTTCTGGCAGATAGAGTTTAGGTACTCTGCGAAGCAGTCTCCAAATCTACGTCAGGTCTCACCGATATACAGGAGGCCACACCGGGAGCACCAGACACAGTCTATGACCCCCACAGACTCACAGGTGAAGTGTCGCCTCACCTGGAAGGACTGTTTGGGGCCCCGAACAGTAGTGAGGGAGGAGGATTAGGGGCAGGTCTAGCACTTGTTGCTTGTAAGGGTAAGGGCCAGGAGGGAGATCAGAGGAGAGGGACAAATGGACAAGGAAGTCATGCAGGGAACGATCCCTGCAGAAAGCAGAAAGTGAGGGGGAGGGAAAGATGTGCTTGGTGGTGCGATCCCATTGGAGATGGCAAAAGTTGCAGAGAATTATGTGCTGGATGCAGTGTCTGGCGGGATGTCCAGTGAGAACATGAGGAACCCTATCCTTGGTAGGGTGGCGGGAAGATGGGGTGAGAGCAGATGTGCATGAAAAGGAAGACATGCAGTTGATGGTGGAGGAAGGGAAGCCCCTTTCTTTGAAAAAAGAGGACATCTCCTTTGTTGTGGAATGAAAAGTCTCACCCTGAGAGCAGATGCGGGAATTGAGAGAAGCGTTTTTGTAAGTAACAGGATGGGAGGAGGTATAATCCAGGTATGTAGAATAGTTTATGTTCCAAGCCTACACTGGTGTCCGTCCTGTACTTCTCCTGCGCTGCATTGATGACTGCATTGGTGCTGCTTCCTACACCCATGCATTTGGCTCCAGCTTCCGTCCTGCCCTTAAATCTACCTGGTCCATTTCCAACACCTCCCTCCCCTTTCTCGAACTCTGTTTCTATCTCTGACACCCTGCCAGAAAAAGTGGGATCTCTCAGTGCCACCCATTCCCAATCCCATTCCGATATGTCCATCCATGGCCTCCTCTACTGTCGTGATGAGGCCACACTCAGGTTGGAGGAACAACACCTATAATTCCGTCTGGGTAGCCTTCAACCTGATGGCATGAACATGTATTCCTCAAACTTCCGGTAATGCCCCCCCCCTTCAACATTCCTTATCCCCCTTTCCCTCTCTCACCTTAGCTCCTTGCCCACCTGTTGCCTCCCTCTGGTGCTCCTCACCCATTTTCTTTCTTCCACGGACTTCTGTCCTCTTTTATCGAACTCCCACTTCTCCAGCCATGTATCTCTTTCACCAATCAGTTTCCTAACTCTTTACTTCATCCCTCCCACTTAGGGTTTCACCTATCACCTTGAGTTTCTCTCCCCTCTACTCCCCTCTTTTAAATCTACTCCTCAGCATATTTTCTCCACTCCTGCTGAAGGGTCTCGGCCTGAAACATCGACTGTACTCTTTTCCATAGATGCTGCCTGGCCTGCTGAGTTCCTCCAGCATTTTGTGTGCGTTGCTGGTAAAAGTTAAGTTAAATTTGCTAAAAGGGTACAAGGAGGGGCACATTCTTGGTGCAAATGGCAATCTTCTCTTAAGCTGGATCACAAGAAAAAGAGACTGGAAAAGCTATCTGATATCAGTATATTACGTAGTGTGACTGGTTGATAAGTATTAATTTTGTCTCTTTTCAAAGTTCAAAGTCAATCTTATTATCAAAGTACAAATACGTCATCATATACAACCTTGAGATTCATTTTCTTCTGGGCATACTCAATAAATCTACAGATTAATAACTGTGTTATGATCCCAGCCCCCTCCTTTGTGAGAATCGTAAGAGCCCTGGAGAAGGGGGGTCAATGACCCAAGAGAAGAGAGAGATACGTGCTGATTACCTCGTTTCACGGCGAGGCAAAAGCTGGCGATTGTGGTCATTGTCTCTTGGAGACACCTTTGTGAATTGAGAACTGTACTACGTGCATACTCAACAAATCTACAGATTAATAACTAACGGAATCAATGAAAATCTGCCCAACTTGGGCATTCAGCCAGAGTGCAGGAGACAACAATCCGTGCAAATTCAAAAAGAAGAAATAATAATAATAAAAAACTAATAAGTAATAAAATCGAGAACGTCAGATGAAGTGTCCTTAAAACTGTCTTATAAAAGAAAACCATATCATGCAAGGAGACCCACACTGTCTCAGGGAGCACAGCTGAGAACGGGGAGTGACTCTTCACAGACCGTACCCAAGTTTAGGACTGAATCCGGGTTATGGTTCTACTAGCAACACCATGCACCCTGCTCTTCCACTGTCACAAGCAAGGGCACACAGGCTCTGGGAGCAAGATTGTATACAAACCTGTCTTAAACACGCCTTTTAGCTGCCTCAGCCTAAGCAGCATGTTGTGGCCTTGAGCATGGCACTTAATGAAGAGTTGCATTGTTCTATATCTACTGAGCAATGGGAAAAAATTTTATTATTGGTAAATTCGTCCTCTATTTGTGCTAAACATGCCCTAATACAATTTAAGGTTGCACATAGAGCTCATATGTCTAAGGATAAACTGGCTCGATTTTATTCTCATCTTAACTCAACCTGCGATAGATGTCATTCTGATGTTGCTTCATTGACTCATATGTTCTGGTCTTGTCCTTGTTTACAAAATTATTGGAAAGATATTTTCAGTATTATTTCAAGAGTTTTAAATATTATTTTTCAACCGCATCCTCTTACTGCAATTTTTGGTTTACCAATTACGGATAATAATCGTTTACCCGCTTCATCTCAACGAATAATTGCATTTGTTACATTAATGGCTAGAAGATCTATTTTATTGAATTGGAAAGAAATTAATCCTCCAACTATATTTCAGTGGTTTCCTCAAATTATTTCTTGTTTGAGTTTAGAAAAAATTAGAAGTGTGGTTTTTGATCCTTCAGTTAAATTTGAAGAAACTTGGAGACCTTTTATTCAACATTTTCACATGAGTTGAATTGTCTTTTCCTAAACCTTCCTTATATTATCCTTAATTAATTGGATGGTTCGGAGTTATTGGCACTACTGTATATGTGCTTAACATTATTCAATGGCCCATGTTGGTTAGTGTTTTTTTTGTTTTTTCTCTCTCTGTTTTTTTGGGGGGTTTTCTTTTTTTTTCTCTTTTTACTTCTTTGTTCATTAACGTTGTAAGTTTGAGAGGTTATATATTTTTATTATTATATATCTGAATGTCTATTTAAACTATTAATTATGTACTCTCAAACATTTTGTATTCATGTTTCATTTATGTTTGTTTAAAACTAATAAAAAGATTTTAAAAAAAGAAATATTGAGAATTATGGAGCACATGGTAACATATTTCACTGCTGTACTAGGAAATGCTGGGATTTATAAATAAATAGGTTAAATATTTTATAACATAAAGTAAAAGTGAGGTACCCAGTTAAGTGATGAACACAACTCCATCTTCAGGTTTTCTTTTTTCTGCTGAATTGGACTACTATTGATTAATGCCCAAGTATTGCGTTGGGTTTGAATACTGCTCTACTGCACTGTGAAGCAGTCACACTGAATTGCAGAAAGAAAATGTCAAATACCAATGAAAACACAATATATCTCTTCTATTTCATTGCAATTTATGCAGCAATCTTCAATAATATATTGGTGACACCACTTTCAACTCTAAGAGGCCACATTTACATTTTCAGTGTTTTCCTTCAGTAGACAGTGAACGTCAAGTGGATTGATGCCATTAGGAAATGTATTCACTTGTACAGGGATTAATTTAATCTCTTGCCTGTATTGAATTTGTGAAGAAAGGTTAAATGCATTAACCTGTCCCTACTAACAGCATTGCCATCAGCTGTGTAAAATAACTGAACATTAAAGAAAGTCCAGTTATACCTCGTCTATTTGTAAATCAACATGTAGAAAGTGAGGCACCAACCACTGGCATTTCCCATCTTTGGCATTATTTTTTGTGTCCAGCTTCTCAAAAGTTTGTATTATCCAAAGAGTGGTAATGCTGCTTTGCACATAAGAAATGCTAACACTACAAATGGATAGACTGAATGATAGTGTAAACATCTAGACTGAATCATGCTATGAATGTAAAGTAGGCCATGCACTTTTTTGTATTCTTGTATTTAATTCTCTGAATAAAGGTTATTACTGAAGTTTAAAAAAAAGCTGACATCCACTGATAAATCACTTTAGAGCCGCATGTCCAAAAAGATGGGCTGGATAGAAATGATCTTACAATTCATGTTGAAAAATACTTTGCAAACAAAAGTTAAGGGTTTTTTACAAAAAGCAGAAGGAAATGAATATCTCACTGCATCCAGTAAAAGCAGTGTCTCCTGAATAATTCTTTGCCCAAAGCTTTGAGCAGTGACCTGGGTACTAATACAGTACTTACTGATGGTTCTTGAATAAAATAAACAAATAAATAAGTTATTCCTTGAGTGTTGAATCTGGCTCTAGAGTTCTTATTTCAGAAGGAATTCCCTAGCTGCCATGTATCACCGTCAAATCAAAAAATGAGAACAAAATTGGAGTTAAAAAAATCAGAATTTCTGACTAACTACAATGTTCCAAGCAACTGCACAATTGCTGCATCATCGTCATCCATTGAATATGGAGGGACTTTATCTATTCTGGAGACACGATATTCTGAAGCCTGAAGAACGACTTGGATCTGCTCCAATTTGCCTACCGTAACAAGAGGCCAACAGCAGATGCAATTTCATTGGCATTTCTCTCAACCCTGAAACATCTGGACAGTGCATACATCAGGATGCTCTTCATTTCTGAAGCTCTGCATTCAATCACTATCAAAACTAATCAATGCTTCAAGATCCACGCTTCAGTATCTCCTTGTGAAACTGGATCCTCTATTTCCTTCACTTGCAGATACCAGTTCGTTTGGAATGGCAACAACATCTCCTCCACAATCACCTTCAGCTCAGGTGCACCACCGGCCTGAGCAGTTAGCCCTCTGATCTGCTGCTTTATACATTTGGCTGTGAGGCTAAGCACAGCTCCAATGCCATACTTAAGTTTGCTGATGACGCCATTATTGAAGGCCAAATCAAAGGTGGTGAAAAACCAGGGAGGGAGATTGAAAATCTGGCTGAGTGGTGCCACAACAACAACCTCTTAGACAATATCAGCAAGACCAAGGAGCTGATTACTGACCTCAGGAGGAGGAAACTAGAGGTCCATGAGCCAGTCCTCATTGGGGGATCAGAGGTGGAGAGGGTCAGCAACTTTAAATTCCTCTGTGTTATTGTTTCAGAAGACCTGTCCAAGGTCCAGCATGTGATTGCAATTATGAAGAAGACACAGCAGTGTCTGCACTGTTCTTAGCAGTTTGCAAAGATTCGACATTCAAGGTCTTCTAAAACTTTGGCAAAACTTCTACAGATTAATGGTGGAGATAAACAGTCTGGTTAGATAATGGCTTATTATGGAATCACCGATGCCCTTGAACGGAAAAAGACAAATGTAGTAGAAATGGCCCAGTGCGTCACAGGTAAAGCCCTGCCCTGCATGGAGCACATCTCCAGGAAGTGCTGTTGCAGGAAAGCAGCATCCATCATCAAGGACACACACCATCCAGACCATACTCTCTTCTCAGTGCTGCCATCAGGAAGGAGATGTAGGAGCTTTAGGTCTCACATCACCGGGTTCAGCAACAGTAATTACTCTTCAACCACTGGGACTCTGAAACCCAGTGGATAACCTGTGGTTGTGATTCACCTTCAACGATTCTTCAACTCTTGTCCTCATTATTATTTATTTATTTATCTGTTTGTCTGATCATTATTTATTTATTTGTTGCCATTTTGTTATTAGTTTTCGGTTTTGTATTTGCACAATATGCTGTCTTCTGCACACTGGTTGCTTGTCTGTCTTTGTCGCGTGTGTTTTTTCACTGATTCCATTCTATTTCTTTGCATTCACTGCAAATACCCACAAGAAAATGTATGTACTCTGATGATGTTTACTTTGAAATTTGAGTTCCATATAAAAGCATGTTCTTTACTTTTTCCCTCTAGAATACAAAGCTTGTTTTTATTAAATATCTGCTAATAAAAACGAGCACAGAGACGACCAAATTCTTACAGTTCGTGCTTCGAGTTATTTAGTCAGATCATGAGTAAATAGCATACGTGGGTTTGTTCCGTGTAGTTCCCACCACCTGAACCACGAGATGTGCAGTTAAAGTGAGAATATTGTAAGTAGATTCAGGTACGGCAGAGGCTGGAATACAGAATACAGTACACCTGGCACAGGCAGCGTTCAACAGATCTTGAAAGGAGAGCTTATTCAACATCCAAATCTTTTGAGGAAATTTACATTGTTCTCCAGTCAGGAACTTATGATTAATTTCTTTTCTCTGGTATTTGTTGATAGGCAATGGGAAAATCAATTCCATCTCTCTCTCCCATCAAACTCTTTCCTTTTTTCTTCTCTCTCTCTCTCTCTCTCTCTCCCCCATTCACACACACAAACACACGTGAAGAGTGACATCAAGACCCAAAATAATGCAACCTTTTAATTAAGTTGACTGCCTTCTCCATATATATTGCTATTATATACAATTAGTTCACAATATAACAGGAATGGATACAGTGGATGGGCAGTGTCCACTCATTCAGCAAATTATTCTCCTAACTTCTGCTATCTTCGACAGGATTGTACCACAAAATTATCCTTCCATCAACCCCCCCCACAACTTTCCACAAAGATCACACTCTATGTGGACTCCCTTGTTCACTCGTCTCTTCCCACCAATCTCCCTCCCGGCACTTATCCCTGAAAGCAGGACAAGACCACCATCCAGGCCATGCTCTCTTCTCAGTGCTGCCATCAGGAAGGGATAGGAGCCTTAATCCCACAGCACCAGGTTCAGGAAAAGTTATTATTCCTCAACATCTGGCTGTTGGACCAGAGGGAAAAACTTCACTCACCCCACAACCTATGACTCACTTTGAAAGGCTCTACAGTTCATGTTCTTGATAGTTGTTGCTTATTTATTTTTTTTCTTTTCTTTTATTATTTTCAGTTTGTTGTCTTTTGCACGTTGGTTGTGCGCGGTTGTCGTGTTTCTGTTTGCTCTGCAAACAAATCTCAATGTAGTGTAATGGTGATGTACTGTACATCTACTTTGATAATAAACTTACTTTGAACTTTGAAGCACACCTCCTCCCTCACCAACATTCAGAGACCCAAACAGACCCTCCATGTGAAGTGACTCTTCACCTGTGAGCCTGTCAGGGTCACCTGCTGTATCCGTTGCTGCAGGTGTGGCGTCCTCTACATTGGTGACAGCTGAAGTAGATTGGGAGAGCCCACTTCATCGAGAATCTTTGTTCCACCTGCCACAAGAGGCAAGATCTCCCAGTGGCCACCCATTTTAATTCTACTTCATATTTCCATTCTGACATGTTAGCCCATGACCTCCGCTATGATCACGTTGGGAAGAGCAACACCTCATATTCCATCCGGGTGGGGTAGCCTTCCACCTGATGATCTGAAAATCGATTTCCCTAACTTCCAGTAATTTCTCATCCCTCCTCCTTCTCTTCTTCCCTTCCCCATTCTGCCTCCTGTCTTAGCCCTTCTCTTCTCATCACCTGTCCACCACCTCCCTCCCTTTTCTCCCCATGGTCCAGTGTCCTCTCTATCAGATTCTGTTTCTTCAGCTCTTAACCTCTTGCACCTATCACCTCCCAGCTTCATTCACCCCCCCACCCTGCCCCCCCCCAGCTGCAGGCACCCAACTTCCCCTCATCTGGTCTCATCTATCACCTCCCAGCTTCATTCACCCCCCCACCCTGCCCCCCCCAGCTGCAGGCACCCAACTTCCCCTCATCTGGTCTCATCTATCACCTCCCAGCTTCATTCCCCCCCCACCCTGCCCCCCCCCAGCTGCAGGCACCCAACTTCCCCTCATCTGGTCTCATCTATCACCTCCCAGCTTCATTCACCCCCCCCCCAGCTGCAGGCACCCAACTTCCCCTCATCTGGTCTCATCTATCACCTCCCAGCTTCATTCATCCCCCCACCCTGCCCCCCCCCCCAGCTGCAGGCACCCAACTTCCCCTCATCTGGTCTCGCCTATCACCTCCCAGCTTCATTCACCCCCCACCCTGCCCCCCCCCCAGCTGCAGGCACCTGACTTCCCCTCATCTGGTCTCACCTATCACCTCCCAGCTTCATTCACCCCCCACCCTGCCCCCCCCCCAGCTGCAGGCACCTGACTTCCCCTCATCTGGTCTCGCCTATCACCTCCCAGCTTCATTCACCCCCCACCCTGCCCCCCCCCAGCTGCAGGCACCTGACTTCCCCTCATCTGGTCTCACCTATCACCTCCCAGCTTCATTCCCCCCCCACCCTGCCCCCCCGCTGCAGACACCCAACTTCCCCTCATCTGGTCTCACCTATCACCTCCCAGCTTCATTCACCCCCCCACCCTGCCCCCCCCCCAGCTGCAGGCACCCAACTTCCCCTCATCTGGTCTCATCTATCACCTCTCAGCTTCATTCACCCCCCCCACCCTGCCCTCCCCAGCTGCAGGCACCCAACTTCCCCTCATCTGGTCTCGCCTATCACCTCCCAGCTTCATTCACCCCCCACCCTGCCCCCCCCCCAGCTGCAGGCACCTGACTTCCCCTCATCTGGTCTCACCTATCACCTCCCAGCTTCATTCACCCCCCACCCTGCCCCCCCGCTGCAGACACCCAACTTCCCCTCATCTGGTCTCACCTATCACCTCCCAGCTTCATTCACCCCCCACCCTGCCCCCCCCCCCAGCTGCAGGCACCCAACTTCCCCTCATCTGGTCTCATCTATCACCTCTCAGCTTCATTCACCCCCCCCACCCTGCCCTCCCCAGCTGCAGGCACCCAACTTCCCCTCATCTGGTCTCGCCTATCACCTCCCAGCTTCATTCACCCCCCCACCCTGCCCCCCCCCCCCCCCAGCTGCAGGCACCCGACTTCCCCTCATCTGGTCTCGCCTATCCCCTGTCAGGTTGTACTCCTTTCCTTTTGTCTTCTTCTCGCTTTGGACAGCCTCAGCCCAAAGTATTGGCTGTTTATTTCTCTCTGTAAGTACTGCCTGACCTCCTGAGCTCCTGCAGCGCTTTGCAGGTGCTACAACAAAAAACTACGGTAAACAGAATCAACGAAAACTGCGCAAAACATGTTCCCGATGTTGGGGAGTCCAGAACCAGAGGCCACAGTTTAAGAATAAGGGGTAGGCCATTTAGAACGGAGTTGAGGAAAAACTTTTTCACCCAGAGTGTTGTGGATCTATGGAATGCTCTGCCTCAGAAGGCAGTGGAGGCCAATTCTCTGGATGCTTTCAAAAAAGAGTTAGATCGAGCTCTTAAAGACAGCGGAATCAAGGGATATAGGGAGAAGGCAGGAACGGGGTACTGATTGTGAATGATCAGCCATGATCACATTGAATGGCAGTGCTGGCTCGCAGGGTCAAATGGCCTACTCCTGCACCTATTCTCTATTGTCTATAACTGTCCCTGATGTAGAACATGAAGACCAAAACTGGCCAATTTTCTAGTGAAGCTGTTGCAGTTCAGTTTCAACACTGGCCTTGATATAACTTTAAAGTTGGTAAGGTTGCCCTCTATACTTAGTTTATAGAACTTTAGAACTTGTAAGATCCTCAGTTAGAGGAAAGCTTTACAGTGACAGCTGTAAGATCAGGGTTCAATTCCCACCACTGTCTGTAAGGAGTCTGTACGTTCTCCTCATGACCGTGAGGGCTCCCTCCACTACTCTGGTTTCCTCCCACACTCCAAAGACGTTCCCGTTAAGTTAGTAAGTCGAGGGCATGCTGTGTTGGATCCAGAAGCTGCCGACACTGGAGAGACGCCCACCACAATCCTAGCTGATTTAATTTGACTCTATGCATGTCACTGTATGTTCACTGTACGTGTGACAAATCCGATCCTTCTGATTATTGTCCTATCAGTCTGCTCCTCATCTCAGCAAAATATTGGAAGGTATCACCATCAGTGCTGTGAAATGGCACTGACTTGCCAATTACCTTCTCACTGATGACCAAACGGCCTTTGTCTGGTTTGCTTAGCTCCAGGCTTCACTTGTATTCTAGAGGTGAAATGAGAGCGACTGCTCTTGAGAGCAAGGTAGCATTTGGGGACAATGCAAGACAAAAGTCAGTGGGCATCAAGAGTTAGCACTTTAAGTGACCGTGGTCCCACCTTACATGAAGGAAGATGGCTGCCATTTCTGTAAGTCACTCATCCCAGCACCAGGACACCACTGCAGGAGTTCATTAGAACAATGGCCTCGGCCCAAGCATCTCCATCCTCAGCATCAGAGGTGGAGATGTTTGCTGATCATCACACAATGTTCAATCTATTTGCAACTCCTCAGCAGACAATGCAGCCCATTCCTGGACGCAGCAAAATGCAGTATAAGGAAGTCCAAGAATGGGTCTATCCACCCTGAATATTTAGTAGCATTTCCAAATGAAGTCCTTCATCTTCCTGCCTGCTGCTATTGACCAAAAACTCAACTGGACCAGCCATATAAAGTCCAAAGCAGGTCTGAGGTTGGGTGTGCTGCAGTGTGAAGCACTGTCTGGTATTTTAAGGCCTCACCATCATTTTCAAGGGACAAGAGCATGTACGGATACTCTGCATTTGCCCAGATAACTTCAGCTCCATGATATTCAAGAAACTTGTAATCATCCTTGACCCAATAGATTGGCATCCCATCCAGCACGGTAAACATGCATTTCCTCTGGGCTACATTGCTCACGGTCTGCAAAACGCATGGCTGTTATTCATTCTGGACTAATCTCTTGGCATGAACAGATGAGGCATGAGATGACCTGGCTTTTCACATTTCCCTCTCTTAAGTACAATAATACAAATCCAAACACAGAGCAAATCAGCTTCCAAGACTTCATTTCTCCTCAGACCTCTTACTTACAATACATGAAACCATTTCCAACATAATAAATCAAAGTTACTCACATATTCCTTAACATTTTTCGTTTTGACTGCCTTGTAAGAAGAGTATGCAGGGTACAGAGTGCCGAATATTAGCCTGTGGGAACATAACATTACAATTAGTGGATGAAAAGAGACAGTTGTTCAAAAAGTAGATATGCAGACAAGAATGTCAACCTGAGATCGAGTCTGCAGGACAGTGAGATGGATCACTTGGAAACAGGCAATCGCAAAGAGAGAAATTGTAATGAAGAATGAGCTAACTCAAGGGGTGGCCGACCTTTTACGTTCCATGCGTCAATTTTTTCACGCATGAGTTCAGATGCGCCATACAAATCTTGTACCCCATTCAATTCTTGTAAAAATGTTAATATAGACATTTTTAGCATTTTTACATGACATATTGATTTAATATAAAAACACGATAAACATTGGACGTCCATTTAGAACAGAGATGCAGAGAAATTACTTTAGTCAGAGGTTGGTAAATCTGTGGAATTTGTTGCCACATGTGGCTGTGGAGGCCAAGTCATTGAGTGCATTTAAGGCAGAGATAGATAGGTTATTGATTAGCCAGGGCATCAAAGGGTATGGGGAGAAGGCAGGGGAGTGGAGGTGACTGGAAGAATTGGATCAGCCATGACTGAATGGTGGAGCAGACTCGATGGACTGAATGGCCTACTTCTGTTCCTATATCTTATGGTCTTATATTACTTACCTTAATGAGACTTCTAACAAATATATTTTGTCTTCTTTTGATTTCTTCCTTTTTCTTAATCACATATTCTTTCCGTAACTCAGACCCAAGCACTAGCTTCAGTTTTCCTTCTATTTCAGTCTGATGTTGTGTTCTATAGTGTCTATTAAGATCATGTCTTCTATTATGTGGGAAAGTGTTTTCACAAACAATGATGGACCTGCTATAAATAAGAACTCATTTTCCCACTGAACTCATTGAATTCACATTTACTATCACTTCCTGCTTTTCTTTTGCACGGTGATGAGTAACTGAATGTAAAAACAAGGCTTAATTTTCAAAAAAGTACAAAACTGCAAATGTTCACAAAGGACGAACAAAGCACAACTCCGCAGCGCACGAGTGTCAATTGTAAACTGACTGGCAAAAATCTGCAACGCACCACTGGTGCAGACGCCCAGCGCCTCAGGATCAAACAGACAGACATACTTTATTGATCCCGAGGGAAATTGGGTTTCGTTACAGTCACACCAACCAAGAATAGTGTAGAAATATATCGATATAAACCATAAATAAATAATAATAAGTAAATTATTCCAAGTGGAAATAAGTCCAGGACCAGCCTATTGGCTCAACCAGTATCAACAAGTATCAAACGCGTATTGAACAGTTATGGAACGACTGCAGAACAAAGGTCTTTCTTTCCTAGTTTGACTCATTGATCATTTTTTAAAAATTGAAAATAGATTAATGTGAAAGAAGATAACATACGCCTAAAGATGTGCACGAAATAACAAAAATCGCTAAAAGTAATTGCTAAGTTTTAGATTTATTCTCAGTAAAACCCAGTTCTAGCTCTAAGCTACTTGAGTTCCTGTTACAGATTTTTTTCTACAAATGGGTTTTTGGTTAATACTTTTTGCAAGAGTAGGCTTACTTTTTTACTATTATCACTGGGGCGCAATGCGCCACTAATCATCCAATGCGCCACTTTTGGTGCATGCGCCATAGGTTGGCCATCCCTGAGCTAACCGGTTCCTCTGAATTCTCACATACATCTTTGACCTACAATAAAGAGTAACTGCTCCACACAGCTGCGTAATAAGCAATACTTTTTTTTCTGGATTATTACAGTGAACAACAGTTATAGTAACATAGAAAACCTACAGCACAATACAAGCTCTTCAGCCCACAAGGCTGTGCCAAACATGTCCTTACCTTAGAAATTACCTAAGGTTACCCATAAGCCCACTATTTTTCTAAGCTCTGTGTACCTATCCAGGAGTCTCTTAAAAGACCTATTCCACGCACTCAACACCCTCTGCATAAAAAACTTACCCCTGACATCTCCTCTGTACCTACTTCCAAGCACCTTAAAACTGTGCCCTCTCATGCTAACCATTTCAGCCCTGGGGAAAAGCCTCTGAGTCTCCACACAGTCAATCTAGCTGAATTCGTAACAACTGCATTGTTAAATTGGGTGTGATTCTAATTCTGTGCAATAAATGACAGTTATTCTTAGTACCAGAGCTGTAATGGTGGGTTTTCTTAAAAACCTTTTGGATAATGGATTTTCGTGGCTCTTCATCTAATTACGTCAGATGCAATTATCGTCCTCTATTATAACTTTGTTCAGCACAGCAAACCCTAAAGAATGATCAATTAACCTGGCAATCAATGGTGCTGTCTGTTAAAAAAGGAACAAACATCACATAGAGAATGCAGCACTATAAATCTGTGCTGAAACATTTCCTATATTCAAAGTTCCCTTTTTATCTTCTTCTATGACACCATCACTGACAGATCTGCAAGCAGCCGATACTTTATCAGTGTTGTATGCCAACTCCATACACAACCAAAGTTCAAACACAATCTACCATGAGGCTTTCCAGTGTTTGATGCCATCGCATTCGTCAGTGAAACACTTTTGACAACAGACGTGGAACCATCACAGTCACAGATACTGTGCATGTTATCATCTGCCTGACTTCCTCTGCAACACCAAGGCACTGTGATGATTGTACCATTGAACCATAAAGATCCACTGTAAAGGAGGCTAATCAGCCCATCATGTCCATGCTAGCTAAAAATACAGACAACTATCTCTCACACTTCAGCTGTGTTTGTTACAGCTCTTCAAGTACATATTCGGGTACCAGTTATACTGTGATGAGAGTTTCTGCCTCCACAAATATGGGTTCCAGATCATCACTATGGGTAGAAGCATTTTTCTTCAATTCTCCTAACACAGGCGTATGCACCAGGCATTTCACACCTGCCTTGCCATTTAGTTTGATTATGGCTGATCTACTCCAGGCTTCATTCCTCTGCCAGGTCCATGAATTTCTTGATTATTCAAAGTATATCTTCCCCCCTTTAAATACTACTAATGATCTAGTCTCACACCGTCTGAAGGACAGATTTTCACCCTCTGCAAAAAAAGAATTATGTACCCAGTTTTAAATGATCAGGCTCGGCAGGTCAACAACGTCTTCCCTCGTTTACATTTTAACCCCTTAGTGCTGGGGACTACTTTAAGAAATGTGAAAACACATTCTTGGGACACATTTCACAATCAACTACAACCATCTCCAAAACAAGGATTAAACATTTACAGACATAACAATGCGTTACCTTCATCCAGTTCCTCCCTAAAGCAGGAACTCCACAAACTGTGGCAAGACAACATACCTTTGGATGTTAAGTCTTCAGACTGACTCATTAACTGAACAGCTGATGTTAACCAGTAAATATCACCATGAATGACTGTTTTTAAAGTCTTTTTTTATACTGACAACACTGGAAAGCATGGACATGATTGGGAAATTTCCTCATCAATCAAGCTTAGTATCTGCACTGCTGTAAAAGACCGATGAAGGTCTTATGCTCCTCATATACCAAACTTCAAAGCAAATTTATCATCAAAGTACATCTATGTTACCACATACTACCAATAGATTCATCTCCTTCTGGTCATTTACAGGACAAAGGGAAACAAAATAGAATTTTATATTAAAAAACTACATTAAGACAAAGGCTGACAAACAGCCAATGCTGCAAAAGAAGACAAATTATGCAAATAAAAAATAATACTGAGAACATGCATTATAAAGAGTCCTTGAACGTGAGTCCGTAGGTTGTAGAATCAGTTGTGAGTAGCAATGAATGAAGTTATGCACTCTGGTTCAGGAGCCTATTGGTTGTAGGGTATTAACTGTTCCTGAACCTGGTGACGTGGGACCTAAGGCTACTGTACTTTCTGCCTAATGGTAGTAGCAAGAAGAGGGCATGGTCTAAATAGCCAGAGTCTTGGATGATGGATGCTGCTTTCTTGTGGCAGCATTCCATGTAAATGGACTCCAGAGTGTGATGGATTGGGATGTATCCACCATTTTCTGTAGCCTTTTCAGTTCCTGGCCATTGGTGTTTCCCCACCAGGCAATGTTGCAACCAGTTAGGTTACTCCCTACTGTGCATTTGTAGAAGTTTGTCAAAGATTTTGTTGACATGCCGAATCTATGCAATCTTCTTGTAGAGACACTATGGTGCATTCTCTGTGATTACGTTTATGTGCTGGTCACAGGACAGATTCTCTGATAAGATAACAGTAAAGAATTCAAAGAGAGGTGGTTGTTGTGGGAGCACTCAATCAGATTTTCAAGCTCCCTCCTGTATGCCAATTCATCACCACCCTGGACTCAGCCAACAACAGCGGTGTCATGAGCAAACTTCAATGTGACATTGGTGCCATTCTTAGCCACACAATTATTAAGTATAAAGTGGGTAGAGTGGAGGGCTAATCGCATGGTCTCAACCCTTATGTGCACCTATTGATCCATCCGCCACTGACTGCCTTCTATTCTTTTATTGGGACAAACTTTTGTAGTTGTGCATCTGCTGCAATATAAGTATACTGTGTTTTCTCAGCAAGAGAACTTTGTGTGCTCAACACAGACAGTCATTATTTTGCTTATTCCACCTCAACGCTGGTGTGGTGTTCTCAATACTAATTTTTGTGACATTTTCCATTGAGTTGATGCAATTAAATGCATCAAAACATGATAATTTACTGAACATACACTAGGATTAGAAATGCTGTGGAGCAAGAGTGATTTCATCTATTGGAATTCAACGCTCAAATCAAAATTATGCTGGCATCAGGAGCCTTTTTTCTCTCTGGAGTGCAAAGTGACGACAGGCTGAAAACTTTGGGTTTTCATGGCCCAGCAATTCAGCAGCAAACACTGTCTGCTCATGCAAATAATCCACACTGATTAGAAAGGCAGTGTGGTGCATTTGTTTGGAAAGTGCTGGATGGAAGCAGCAGAGTAGAATGGAATTCTACTCTGGAATAATCACAGCATTGTGGGGTGTTCATCAGCAGGTCACTTCTTTCTGTTTCCCTGCACAGTAATTCTTCATACTTTTGTGAACGTGAACGTAACTACCGGATATTTGACACAAATTGTGTGCTCGTCCATTCAACTAAAGAAAATGTGCTGGGATCTTATTGGGATGGCTGTGTTTGAAACACAGCAATGTCAATCTAAAGGAAGTATCCAGTTCCTTGGGAAGTGTTACAATAAAACACTTCATCGGTCAAAGACAGCGCAGTAATTTTTTTCCCCCCACAGAAAATGGGTTTTGGATTACGGATTCTGAGATGGAAAAATAAAGCCCATTATGAAACTGCGGAGGTGGCAGCAATGACTTAACGCGATATCCTTGAAGCAACACGTACAACACACTGGATGAACTCGGCAGGTCGGGCAGCATCCGTGGAAGTGAGCGGTCAACGTTTCGGGCCGAGACCCTTCGTCAGGACCAAAGAGGAAGGGGGCAGGGGCCCCACACAGAAGGTGGGGGGAAGGTGGGAAGGAGAAGACTGGTAGGTGCCAGATGAAAAGCCTTCTCCTTCTCACCCTCCCCCACCTTCTTTGTGGGGCCCTCCCTCTTCGGTCCTGATGAAGGATCTCAGCCCAAAACGTTGACTGTTCATTTCCATGAAGCCTGCCAGACCTCCTGAGTTCCTCCAGTGTGTTGTACGTGTTGCTTTGACCCCAGCATCTGTACTTTGTGCTTATGATATCCTTGGTGCAGGTGTGGAACACTTGCCTCCAGCATCATCCCACAAACTCACAAAGTCAATGCCAACTACATAGAAACTACCATCCTGAAAGCACAAGCTTTTTAAATCAATGCTGACTTTCTGTTGCTTTTTCTTTTCTGGACCTTGCATTTACACCTTGTTTTTCACGATTCTTCGTAGAGTCACAGCACAGCACTTTTCAGCCTATCAAATTAGATTTAACTTAATCTTCCAACAGTGTGCAACCTTTCCTTTCGCAGATTCTGGTTGGCTGGCAATGCAAAACAAATGCAGGTTGTTCGAAAGGACCCCTTCAAATCGAAACAAGTCAGCTCATCCACCACCTGCTGCATCACACCACATACCTATCACTACCCAGACCACGCACAGAACACAAAAACAAGTAATTGGAAAACGCAATCTATCTGTTACTGATGTGTTGCAGACTACCAACTGGTGATGAATTTCAAGGCACTTTTATTCATACAGTAATACAGAAAAGCAAAAAGCTTTTTGTTCTACATTTACAATAATCCTACACTAATCTCAATTTATAAGAATACAGGAACAGACTCTCCCACTCACCGGGCCTGCGCAGGTTATGTTGTCACTCTAAACTAATCCCACCTGTTGGCACATGGTCTGTATCTCTCAGTTCCCTGCCTGTCTGTCTGCATCCGGTATGTGAATCACGAGTACTCAAAAATTAAGAGTAGTGTTACATTTGTTAACTAGTCTGAATATCAATACCACTCGATGTAAAAAAGAGAAGATACATATTCAAACACCAAGCAGTAGGATTCAAAAGTACAGATATTATTTGTAAGATTAATATGCCTCTGTCCTTCAGATACATAGAAATATCTACAAGTTTTGCTTTAGATTTTTAATCTCAAACTCTATTTAACATTATGATGTTCTTCAATGCAGTGGCGTCAGAAATGCTGATGACATGTTGGACTATTAATAACGTATAGTTTATCAAGAAGTTAATGCAATTTAATAGTGTATGATTTAACAAAAACATACAATGGAAATTCTGATTAGCTGCAGTTGTAAAATCAGTGAAGGCTGTACTTACTGCTCAAAGTGACTCATTCAAATTAAAACTAGTCAGTTCATCCAACACCCTCTGCATCACACCTCTTACCTATCATTATCGAGGCTGAATTCCAGGTAAAGTTGGGTTCCTTTATATATATATATCCATCCCTTCATTCCTCCACCTTTTCAACAGCGACTAACAGAGACTCCTTTGCTTGCATCTTTGGAAACAGCTCTATTTCCATCTTTAATATCTCTATTTTTCCTTTCAGGGTTCCTTTGAAGACCCTGACCTGGAGTTACATGCAGGCTTAGTTTCTTGGAATGGGAATGGGACCCGTTCTTGGGGGTTCCACGACATGCCAAGTGTTTGCCTTCGGAAGCCTAAGATCTTGGGGGTCTTGGGATGGACAGAATGAGGGTTGGTGTCACAGCAGGAGACTCGTGTGTCATCGGGGAGGCTGGGAAATCTTTCGTTGTGGGCCAGAAGACCCAAGGTCTTTGTGATCTTCGAATGCAGAGCTCAAAAAAAGCAATGAAACAGACTTTTAACATCGTAAACCAGCGGATTGTTGTTATGTCTCCTGCTGGCTGTGAAAATGGGGGACACCTCCCTCTCCCTTGCCAGGGAGAGAGAGAACCTGTGGGTTGTCGAATTTCGGATGAAATGCGAAGCTTTTGAGGTAACTTTGGTCTGTGTCTTTGCTATTGCTTAGCACACGCTTGGGCTCAGTGAAGGTACTGATGCGCGTTTTTTTTCTGGTGGGATAGGGGGTGTTGTCTTGTTGCTGCTTGTGCGTGGGAGGGGGAGGCTGGGGGGGGGACTTTGGGGTTCTAACATTTAATTGTCATTCATTCTTTGGGGCACTTCTCTGTTTTCGTGGATGTTTGCAAAGAAAAAACATTTCAGGATGTATATTGTATACATGTTTATGGTTATTATTTATGGTTTTATATTGCTATATTTCTTCACTATTCTTGGTTGGTGCGGATGTAACAAAACCCAATTTCCCTCGGGATCAATAAAGTATGTCTGTCTGTCTGTCTGTCTGTTTCTCTGACATAAAATTTGATCTCTGAACCTTTGACCATCTCCCCAAAATACATTTGGACAAAAGTCATTTGGACTGCACCAAGAATAAGAACAAGTTCTGAACTATTTCTGAACTGGATTAGTGACGATTAAAGGACATGAAAATAATATACGCAAGTTTACAGATGATCAGAGTTAGGTGGGAAAATGGACTTAAATCATCTGTTTTGAAATTTGCAGTTAACTGTCCTTCTGCACTATCAAAAACTTACCAGCACAATAGTAAAGACCTGGAGTATAACAATAGAACTCCATAAGACCGTAAGATATAGGAGCAGAATTAGGCCATTTGGCCCATTGAATCTGCTCTGCCATTTTATCATGACTGATCCATCCTCTAAGCCTCAGTCTCTTGCCTTCCCAGCCCCTCCCTCCACCCCCACCGTTCCTCATCCCCGCTCAATGGCCTGACCAATCAGGAATCTATCAAATTCTGCCTTGTATATACATAAAAAGACTTTATGTACGTTGCCTGTTGCAACGAATTCCACAGATTCACCACTCTCTGGCTGAAGAAATTCCTCCTCGTTTCTGTTCTACAAGGACACCCCTCTATTCTGAAGGTGTGTCCTCTGGTCGTAGACTCTCCCACCATAGGTAACATCCTCTCCACATCCACTCTACCAATGCCTTTCATCATTTGATAGGTTTCAATTAGGTCACCCCTCATTCTCCTAAATTCCAGCGAATACAGGCCCTGAGCCATTAAACACTCTTTATATCACAAGCTGTTCAACCCTGGAATCATTTTCACGAACTTCCTTTGAACCTTCTTTTGCTTCAGTACATCCTTTCTAAGAACAGGGGCCCCAAAAGTGCTCACAATACTTCAAGTGAGGCCTCACAAGGCTTTATAAGGTCTCAACATTACATCTTTGCTTTGATATTCTAGTCCTCATGAAATGAATGCTAACATTGCATTTGCCTTCCTCACCACAGGCTAAATGTGCAAATTAGCCTTCAGGGAATAATTCACAGGGACTCCCAAGAGCCTTTGTGCCTTAGTTTTTTGTATTTCCTCTACACTTAGAAAATAGTCAACCCTTTCATTTCTTCTACCAAAGTGCATGACCATACACTTCCAGATACTGTATTTCATTTGCCACTTCTTTGCCCATTCTCCTAATCTGTCCTTCTGCAGCCTCCCTACTTCCTCAAAACTACCTGTTCCTCCACCTTTCTTTGTAATGTCTGCAAACTTAAAGCCACCAATTCCATCATCCAAATCTTTGACATATAACGTAAAAAGAATCGACCCTGACACAGACCACGTGGAACACCGCTAGTCACCGACAGACAGCCAGAAAAGACTCCCTTTATTCCCAATCTTTGTCTCCTGCCAATCAGCCACTGCTTTATCCATGCTAGAATCTTTCCTGTAATACCACAGGGTCATAGTTCGTTAAGCAGCCTCATGAGTGGCACCTTGCCCAAGGCCTTCTGAAAATCCAAGTACACAACATCATCTGATTCTCTTTGTTTATCCTGTTTGTTATTTCTTCAAAAAATTCCAAAGGATTTGTCAGGCAAGATTTTCCCTTGAGGAAACCATGCTGACTACGGCCTATTTTATCACGTGCCTCCAAGTACACTGAAAACACATCTTTAACAATGAACTCCAACATCTTCCCAACCACTGAGGTCAGACTAACTAGGCCTGTAATTTCCTTTCTTCTGCCTCTCCCCCTTCTTGGAGTGACATTTGCAATGTTCCAGTCTTCCAAACCATTCCAGAATCTAGTGATTCTTGAAAGATCATTACAATCTCTTCAGTCACCTCTTTCAGAACCCTGGGGTGCACACCATCTGGTCTAGGTGACTTAGCTACCGTCAGACCTTTCAGTTTCCAAAGAACCTTCTCTCTAGTAATGGTAGCTTCACACACTTCATTATCCCTGACAGCTGGAACTTCCACCTTACTGCTAGTGTCTTCCACAATGAGGAACTCCAACTTGGTCTGGTTCATAACTTAAACAGTTGTGCCTCAATTGTTCAAAGACAGACCTGAAATTAACGTGTGGAATTGAAAGTGTTATTAATAGCACTGATACTTACAATTCTAGTCAGTTTCCTTAACACCAGAGAGATTGTCCAGTCAGGCAAGCATACCCCTCTCTCCAGAGCTACTTGACAAGGTGGAAAATTGTTCAAGTTTGCCCTGTTGTTGACAATTCTATCAAGCCACAATTACTCATTAATAATCTACTAATATCCAGATTGGATCCTGTGAGGACCACTAGGCCTTATCACAGATTTGATCCAAGTTTTGATATCAAGGCAGCAATTGACTAAATGCAGCATCATGGAGAATATATCCCTGAGTTTGGACTCTATAAAGGAAGATGACTGTGGTTGTTGTATGTCAATCGTCCAGCCTCAGGACATAACAGCAAGAATTCTTCAGGGCAGTACCCCAGGATGGAACTGTTCCATCAACAACCCAAATTCCAACATAAGGTCAAGAAATGGCGATACTCACTGGTAACTGCAAATGAGAGCAGAACAAACATGCTCTGGGTGACAATTTGGTTTGGTTGGAAGACTGAGAAGTGCACCTGCACAGATTCCTCTGGCGAGACTTCGAGGACGAGGAGCTGGGGGAATATGCAATCACAAGAGTGAACATCGGAGACACACCAGCAGGGTGCATTGTGCCCCCAGCAATGTGCAAAACTGCTAACCTCTGTCCTTTCACCCACCTCAAAGAGGAGCAGCAGGTGCTCCAACACAACAGCTACGTTGATGCCATTCTCACATCCCACAAGAGTGACTCTTGCTGAAGAGAGGGAACTTGAAGTTGTAAGAAGCGGCCTCACCTATGTCACAGGTTATCCATTAGTAACTCATTCAACGAAGCACTTCAAGCCTGCATGCAGCAAGACTTTGATAATATTCAACCATGAACCGATAAATGGTGGATAACATTCATACCACCAGAGTACAAAGCAATAATCTTTTCCAATAAGAGAGAGTTTAAATACTTGTCCTTGGCATTGAGTTCCTTTACAACCTCCAGAATGAACATCCTGGGGGGGTCAACATTGAACAGAAATTCAACCAACCACATTAAAATTCATGCTGACAAGGATAAGGCAGGTGTCAAAGCTACATCATCATCAAAATGGCACAGGTCACGAACATGCTGGCATATTCTTCACACGCTTGGATGAGTATACCTCCAGCAATTCTCACGAAGAATGCAGCCTCTTCAACTGGCTCACACCAACCAACGTAAATATCCATTCTTTCCACCTCCAGAGCGCGATACAAAAAATTGCTCTGCAGTTACTCAGCTACAACATTCAACAGTGTCTTTCTCTCTGTAATTTATACACAGTGTTTCCTGCATTATAACAGTGACTTCACTGCAGACACACTTCATTAGCTTCATTTTTGGTATTTCCTAAGTTTATGCAAAAATAGTTCATTAATTATTAGCCTGACTGTTTCACTTCTAGGGCAAAAGCCAAAATGCTACATGAAGAAGTTGCCAGGTAACATCAGTAAATCTATAAATCCTGCAAGGATTCACCACAAATATAATAATAGAATATTTCTAAAATTTGCTGATTAGTGGAATTTCAACTGATTAGGAAATCTTCTCAGTGTCAACAAATGGAAAATTCAGCCAATATTAGGGTGATGGAGGAGAGATACAGATAGTGTGGATTGATTCAGTTGGTACTAAGCAATTTGGCAGGACGTGGACGTGTGGCACTAGAGGGTCTTGGTAGAGGGTGAATGGAATCGCTGTAGAGCTAAGAAATGAGGGTTCAAGTGCCCTGTGCCTGTAGGGGTGGTGCTTGATTAACAAACAAAAATTCAATTTAGCAAAGGAGAGCTTTGTAATTCTCATCAATTTGGAAAGTCAATGCTCTTTGATTTTATGTCTCATATTATCTTGCTTCTCAGTTCAGAGATGAGTGTGTTGAAAAAAAATCTGGGCTCACTATTTTTATCTTAATATCTTTCAGTCATGACCTTGTTTCTCATTTCTCATTACAAGTTGTGAAAAAGATTGCAGGGGAGGGTGCTGAGTACGTGCTGAGTCCAGTTTGGACTGGATTGGTGAATTAAGTGAAAGAATCCAAAATCTGCAGGTCACCATTGTTGTTGGCAAAATCTCAGAAGTTACGTGGCAACAAAGAGGCACAAAAAAATGAAATAGATCAGCTGGTTGAGTGGTGTCACTACAACAACCTCACACTCAACATCAGCAAGACCAAGGAATTAATTGTGGACCACGGAAGAGCGAAGTTGGGAGAAGACACACGATTTCTCATTGAGGGATCAGTGGTGAAACGGATGTACAGCTTCAGGTTTCTGAGTATCAGCCTCTCAGAGGATCCATCCTGGGCCCAACAATTTCATACAATCATGAGGATACTGTGGCGACCCATTTCCTGGCACATCCGAACCGACTCACAATTAGATAGCCTACGGGGGTTTGCGAGCACAGAGCTTTGGAGCCTCTGCGCCACGGGGGGCAGGTTGAGGGAGGCTTAAAAGTGAGGCTGAGGATTTCAAATAAAGTTTTTTCCTTCGACTGCAGTTACCAACTCTGTGTCGTAATTTTAGCGCTGCGTGTAGCACACCGCTACAATTGGTGACCCCGACAGTCCAAACGATTTTTGGGCCAGAAATGACCGACGCCGCCTCTGTTCATGCGGTTTCGTTGAAACTGCCGGGTTTCTGGACACAGCCCCCGAACCTATGGTTCCACATTCGCCAGATCACCTCAGAACACACCCGCTACTACGACGTGGTGAGCTCCCTCGACCAGGACACAGCGGCCAGGTCGCGGAGTTCGTACAGTCGCCCCCGGCAGACGGCAAGTACACGGAATTCAAAGCTCTGCTCCTCAGGACTTTCGGACTCTCACGGCACGAGCGGGCTGCCCGTTTACTGCACCTGGATGGCTTGGGCGACAGACCTCCATCGGCTTTAATGAATGAGATGTTGTCTCTAGCCGACGGATACACACCCTGCCTCATGTTTGAGCAGGCATTCCTGGAGCAGCTGCCCGAGGACATACGCCTGCTGCTGTCCGACGCGGATTTCAGTGACCCCCGGAAGGTGGCAGCCCGGGCGGACTTGCTGTGGAATGCCAAAAAGGTGAGCGGGGCGTCCATCGCACAGGTCTCCCAGCCATGCTCCCGGCAGCAAACCAGTCCAGGCCCGGCCGCAGAGCCCGCCAACCCCCGGCCCAATGAACACTGGTGCTTCTACCACCAGCGGTGGGGCGCAGAAGCCAGCCGTTGTCGCCCGCCCTGCAAGTTCCCGGGAAACGCCAGGGCCAGCCGCCGCTGATGGCTACGGCGGCTGGCCATTGGGATAGCCTCCTGTATGTGTGGGATAGAAGGTCGGGACGCCGGTTTTTGGTCGATACTGGGGCTGAGATCAGCGTTTTACCTCCGATGAGTTACGACACCCGCAGCAGGGCACCGGGTCCCCCCCGAGGGTCGTGAATGGCAGCACAGTAAGGACCTATGGCACCCATCAGGTGCAGCTACAGTTCGGCTCCAGCCAGTTCACGTGGGACTTCACACTGGCCGCCGTAGCCCAACCGCTTCTGGGTGCAGATTTTTTGCGGGCTCACAGCCTACTGGTCGACCTGCCCAGGAAGAGACTGGTACACGCCGAGACCTTTCAGACGTTCTCCCTGGGTGCAGCCCAGTTGCCAGCCCCTCACCTCGGCTCCATCACGCTGTCCGACAACGACTTCACCAGGGTCCTGGCGGATTTCCCATCGGTTCTGGCACCGCAGTTCACAGCGGCCATGCCCAGGCACGGCGTACAGCACCACATCCCGACCCAGGGACCACCCCTCCACGCCCGCGCTCGGCGGCTTCCCCCGGACAAGCTCCGACTGGCGAAGGAGGAGTTCCAGAGGATGGAGGAATTGGGGATCATCCGGCGGTCCGACAGCCCATGGGCCTCCCCCCTGCACATGGTGCCCAAAGCGACGTAGCGGTGTGCTACAATACCACACTAGCAACTCCTCTTCATTAGGAGTTTGAGGAGGGTTGGTGTGTCACCAAATACTCTTGCAAATTTCTACAGATAAATGGTGGATAACATTCTGACTGGCGCCATTGCAGCCAGCCATGTAGACTCTAATGCACAGGATCTCAAAAGGCTGCAGAAGACTGTAGACTTAGCCAGCTCCATCAGGGGCAGAACCCTCCTCACCACTGACAGCGCCTTCACTAGGTCCTTCACTATCCTTGGCATGTCCTCTTCTCTGGGAGGAGAGCAGGATCCTGAAGATCTACACTCAATGCTGTAGAGACAGCGCCATTTCTGAAAGGTCCATGAAACCATGAGCACTACCTCGTCATTCCTTTATTTATAACCATGTTAACAATTACAGCACGGAAACAGGCCATCTCGGCCCTCCTAGTCCATGCCGAACGCTTACTCTCACCTAGTCCCACTGACCTGCACTCAGCCCATAACCCTCCTTTTTGCACTAGTTATTTTGTACTTTTTAGAGAAGTCTTGTCTTTGCACTGCACTGCTGCTGCAACACAACAAATTTCACATCATGTAATGAACCTGGTACAGAGAAAAATGTTAGATTCATTTATCAATGCTCGATGTATTCTCCAGCTTGAGCTTCTTTACGGGTTTGTGATAGCTCAGGTCACAGTTCGTGCGAGTCAAAGATGACCTGCGACTCAGGACCATTGGTGTTTACAGGATTCGGAGCAGCGTATATCGGCCAGATGGGATGTCCAGTGCAAACCCGTATCAAGGAGCATTGGAGGTGTATTTATTTGGATTACCTGGAGAAATCGGTGGTAGCAGAACGCTGCATTCACAATGACCATAGGATTAACTCCGACAGGACAAAACGATTGTGCTGTGCCAGTGGCTTTTGGGACCATCGGGTGAAAGAAGCCATTGAAATAAAACTGGAGGAAAAAATTTTAACAAAGGCACAGGTCTTACTCTAAGAACTGAAATTTGATTGTAAACAAGCTGTGACAGTGGAAACCAGATTGTGTGAGGACTAACCAATCAGGAGGGATGGACGATAGGGTATAAATACTACCAGACTAGACATGCTCAGGCACCATCCCTGATGAAGATGGCAGAGTTTGTCATCGAAATGTTGGTTATAATCGACACCCGTACCCGCTGGAAGCTCGTGAAGAGTTTATTCATCATATACATGGGGAAAGCACTAGATCCTTTTTCATTTTATTGGAGACATTATCATACTTTGATTTATGGTCCACAGGTTTCACTTCACAATTCCTGAAGTGCCCCAGTTGTTGATTATTTGGGAGTGTGGTGAGGCAAATTGATGGGGATTATTCAGGTTAGATCAGGCCTCACTACAATCAGTCACAATCAGAATCAGGCTTAATATGTTATGAAATTTGCTGTCTCTGCAGCAGCAGAACAATATAATATATGATCATAGAGACAAAAACATAAATCACAGCAATATATCTATCAAATAGCTAAATGAAATAGGTAGTGCAAAAATAGAAAAATAAGTATTGAGTAGTGTTGATGGGTTCAATGCCCATTCAGAAATTGGATGGCAGAGGGGAAGACGCTGTTCCCAAATCAGTGAGTGTGTGTCTTCAGGCTTCTGTACCCCCTTCCTGATGGTGGCAATGAGACGAAGGCATGACCTGGGTCATTTAGTCATGACTGAAATATTTACTGGATGCAATACTTTAACAAATCGCAATTCACCTTACATTGATTACATACAATGTGGCTAGATTCCATGCCATTTACATGTTACAGTAAACAATACAAGGCAAGCAGAATTATAGCAGATCTTATGAGAAAAAAATGGAGCCAATTGTTTAAAGCAAATGGTGAAGAAAGGTTGCAGCTCCAGCGAAGATGAGGAAGTCTTGGTGGAAGAGAATAAATCATCAATCAATCACAGGATGCAGAGGTTAAAAATCCCTGGTCTGTTGAGCCAAAAGAGACCTTTCTAAAAAGGAAATACACGGATAAATTACTTGCAAGCAACAAGGACAGAGATGGCTTGCCATTTCAATCCCACTGCTTTTCAGCCAGGCTTTGAAAGGCATTGCAAAGAGATTTCCAGATGTCTCGTGAAGAATGAAATGCTGCTTCTCAAGCATATCCACGAAAGAGGTGGAAGTGGAAGAACCTCACATGCAGTCAGATTCGTGGTTCTATTACAACTGAGGAAGTATTAGCTAAACGTTGAGCTCAGATTATAAAGCCTCAGTGGCCACTTTATTAGGTACCTCCAGTACTTGATAAAGTGGCCACTGGGGGTATGTTTGCGGTCTTCTGCTGCCGTTGACCATCCACTTCAAGATTTGATGTGTTGTGCATTCAGGGACGCTGTGGTAACACATCGTCATTTGAGTTACTGTCACCATCCCGTCAGCTTGAACCAGTCTAGGCATTCTCCTCTGACCTCTCTCATTAACAAGGCAGCTTTGCCATTCACTGCGTGTTTTTTGATTCTTCCACCATTCTCTGTAAACTCTAGAAAGTGCTGTGTGTGAAATTCCGAGATCAGCTTCCTCAATGTGCTCAAACGCGTGGAAATAGTTCAACTAGCTCAAAGAGCATTAAATATAAACAAAGAACTGCAGGCAGAAGTGGTGCCAACATCAACGAGTTTGGCAAACTGTCACAGGCTTGCTGCTGGCAATCCAGGTGTTTGTCTCAATCTTACTGCTTCATGCCACGTGAGGACAAAGTACCTGAAAAGTGGAACACTTAACCTTTGTTAACCCACAGTTGCCATGGGTACAGGCTGGCCGTACCACTTAATGGAAATTGTTGTTAAAATTTCCACGTGTACTTTTCCATCCAAGTGGACATTATTCTATTATACTGCTGACTTGTGACCTATAGATGACGAAAAGGCCGTGGAGAACTTGAAACTGAGTCTCTCGCAGAAGGATACCAAGCCTCTAACATGCCTCAAAATGCTTACATGACTGATCCAACTGAGTTCCCAATTGGTGAAGATCCTTAATTGGAAATGAGCGAGTCAGCAATGGGAATAGCATTGGACATCAATGGTGGGTGGTGAGACTCTCTCTTGTTGGAAGTGGTCATTGTCTGGCGGTTCATTGACATTAAGAGTACCTTCTACTCATCAGCCATGCCCGGATCGAATCAATTAACTTGGTAGGTTAAGTGGCCACTGTAAATTACTCGTAGTGATCAAGTCAGCAGGAGATGGGATGGAGTTGATCAGAATGCGAGGAGACTAAAAATTGAGATTAATGTAATGAAGTTCAAAAGTAAATTTATTATGAAAGTGCACCCACAGTATGTCACCATATCCTACTCCAAGATTCATTCTCGTGCTGGCATTCACAGTAGATACAAAGGAACACAATAGAATCAATGAAAAGCCACTCAGAACAAAGACAGACAAACCACCTATGCGCAAAGACAACAAATAATAAAAAATACACAAATAAATAAACAATACATATTGAGTACACGAGTTGTAGTGTGAATGGGCCGCTGATGGTCAGTGTGCGCTTAACCAAAACGCCTGTGTTCACTCTGCACTTTTCAGTGACTGTGGGTCTGCTATCTTATTTCACTCGGGCATGTGCTGCTTCATTTCCGGAGGAGCTACAAATGGAATTCCAAAATGTTCAATCATAACTGTACTGTACATACCTACTAAGACCCAATGATGGATGATAGGTCATAGATTACGCATTTTAAGATTACTGTGCCTGGCAATATGCCCTGAGAAACTCCAGCATTCATGTCCTGGAGTAGTGATGATTGACCTCCAACTATCATAATCCTTTTGATGTTCCTTTCCATGTCTTGAGGTGCATCAGGCAGTAATCTTGTTTCTTTTGCAATTTTGTCATTTTTTTTTACAAGGTGAGTTGCTAGTTTTGTGTTCAGTCTAGCACTGATGGAAGATGTGCTGGATTTGAACCCGGGGCCGTTCGCCTCAAAGACCGGCGTGGACGCCACAACACCACCGGCTGGCTAATCTTTGGGACGGGTATAATTCCAACCATTGTGATGCTTGCCCTTTGATTTCGTTTTTTTACCAGGGCTTTTTGGTGCTGCTTTTGGTTCGATGTTACCCTGACACCAAAGTCAGGCACTCTTGCTTCTGCTCAGGAACTTCAGCTTGTGCTGAGTCTAGTGAAAACTAGTCCTGGCATGGGAAAGCAACTGAGATTCATGTAGAACACCGGGCTCTGTAAAAATGACACGCTCTGACAGAGCGTGCTATCTATTGCTCTCCGCACATTTGGCGATCCTGCAATCCTCTGTGAGCTCACTCAGCTGCGGGTCTGACTGCACTGTTCCGATGAACATGGCCTCAATCTCTAGAAGGAGAGTTGTCCAGGCATTGGAGCATGGCAGGAACTCTACCTACAAACCTCCAACACCAATGGCCTAAAGATCTTTAGACCCTGGAAATGTACAGGTTTCAGAGAACTGGTATCAGAATCCGGATCAAAATTAGCTTTAATATCACCAGCATATATTGTGAAATCTGTCGTCTTTCTGGCAGCAGTACAATGTTCATAATAATGGAAAGAAAAAACCGTGAATTACAGTGAATAGTTAAATAAATTTAAGTAATGCAAAAATAGAAATAAAAAAGTAGTGAGGTAGTGTTTTAAGGGTTCAATGTCCATTCGGAAATCAGATGGCAGAGGGAAAGAAGCTGTTCCTGAATCACTGAGTGTGTGCCTTCAAGCTTCTGTACCTCTTTAGCGTTGGTAGTATGAGAACAAGACATGACCTGGGTGATGGGGGTTCTTAATGATGGATGATGACTTTCTGAGATATCGCTCTGTTGGTTAGAAAGAACTACAGTCTACAAATCAGTGTATTCCGACGAATCAAGGACGGTGGAGGTAGGCAAAAGGAACTACAATCTACAAATCAGTGGACTTGGATGAATGAAGGATGGGGGAGTAGAGAAATCAATTGTGTTTGTTTCTCCCCATTTTCTGAGACTTCCTTGCAGTCCCCTCATTTTGTGAACTCTGAACCTATTCTCGCTCTGGGATCATCCGATCGGAGCAACTGAATGTGGACACAAAAAGCTTCAGGCAACGGCCTGCTAAACCAGTGATCATTCTCAGACAACTTTATTGTTAAAGTGGCAGATATATCAGAGGAGTCATCTGCAATTTCGTTAAACTCAGTGTCTGGGTCTCCTAGCTTTGACTGGCTTGAAACAGTTAGTGTTGAAAGAAACAAAGGCACAAGGCTGGGGGCAAAGACCATAGAACGATATTGTTGGTAGCCCTGGACCAGACCCAGTAAAAGGTGACCCCGGTAGGTCAGGTGACCTTGAGCCAATGGGATGGAGATCCACTAGTTAAACTGATGAGGAACACCCTAAGAGTCAGGAACTTCAAATATGTAACAGCAATGGCTCTCCAGCAACCAGGGAACAACCATCGTGGATGAGGAGGACCCTATGGACACGTGGAGATCGGGATCAGAAGGAACCTCTGGCCAGCATGGACTCCTTTCCTGTGTGATACCTTTTCCCTTCATTGGCTGTTCATGGAGGGTCAGGAAATTCTAGTGGGGTGCACATAGCTAGTTAGCTTGTGAACCCACGTGCTTTTTAGTTGAGACAATAAAGGTAACTTGTCGGTAAGTACAGGTTCTCTCTGTGCGTCTCTGATCGTTATTACTAAGGGTTGTCCCTGGTCCTCCTGATCCAAAGATATTAATCTTAGGATCAGCTCCTTGAAGACCTTGATCATTTTGGGGGACAGTACACCTGCGGAGGTTCTGTGCTGCTCTTTTCGCCCATAAGCACTACCTTACCATTCTGCTCTGTTTTTGCACCAAGTTTTAATATACTTCTTGTTGTTACTTGTAGTCATTTTTTGTATCGCACTGCACTGTTGCTGCAAAACAGCAAATGTTACGACGTATGCTAGCAATAATAAGCCTGATTTATCTGCCCTGCTTCCAGGAACTGCATGCTCACTGAGCCCATCACACACAGCTAATTGGTAAAATGGCAGCACCCCTTGCCAAAACTGCACATGGTAGCTGGAAGTGACCAGCAAACTTCTGGGGTTCATTGCAGGGTGTTTTGTCATGGGCGAGAGCACTCCCTTCAATAGCTCACCTTGATGAATGAGGGCACTCTGAAAACAGTGCGCCCTACGCTTGGCTGATGTGTATCCCAAATCAGAAAATGTGACCTAATTTCAGCTGCAGACTCTTCACAGTAAGCACAGCCCAATGGATAATGTCACTCCAGAGCTTTTCTGTCAGGCAAATATCTCACTCCTGCTGCTTTTGTTCTGCAATCAAAGGAAGTCAAGTCATAAGTTGTGAACTAGGTTATCCTCTTGAAGTAACTGCCTTTTTATGATTTGCAGCTGAAAGCGAAAATAAAACAAATGTCACTATTGATCCTTTTTATTCCAAGCAAAAAATTCCTACCTAATTTGCATTGAGATTACTTTAGTTAACTAAACTTTAATCTGATTTGTATCATCAGTACTATAATCTCCTTTTCCATTACAATTATAGGCTATCAATGGCTTATGCCAGTTTTGTTGATAACTTTGATGTTTTATGGAGCACTAAGATTAAATCTTGACATGTTGTGTCATGTTGTGACATGTTGTGTTGTTGGGGAGGGTTTGAGGTGGAAGTGAATGGTTGCTTGACTCTCAATCTTATTCCTGAATCATTTTCTGTGTGATTATCTTTATTGTTTGTAGCAGAGAGTGAGTGGATCGTTCTTCTGAAATGTACTGGAGAAGATGTCTAATTTACTGGGTAAAGTGAAATGCTCAATATTAGAGACATTAAACCATCTGTGGTGCCACTGAATCTGTTTCTTTCGATTAACTGTGATGAATGTTAACAATGTTCAGTGAAGAGTAAACAATATAATTAACTAGAGCAATCATGGTTCAAAACATATCCAAAATGCTGAATTTGATCATGCATTTTTACTGTTGTTTTAAAAGTTTATTTATTGTGTCAACAAGCTGTGTACTAAAATGATCCCAAATTCTATTTGCAGATCAAAAATAAGAAAGTGCAGATGCTGAAAGTCTGCAATAAAAAGAGAAAGTGCCAGAAACAGTCAGAACCTGCGGAAAGAGAAAAAGAGTTAACTTTTCAGGACTGGATCCTATAATCGTGGGATTATTAGAGGTTCTGGAACTTAAGAGCAGAACACAGATTTTATGGGAAGCAATCCTTCAGCCGGCACTGGCTCTCTCAGGCTGACGCTAATGATGTAAACACTGAGCCATCAGTAAAATAAATATAGTCTTGGCTAGGAACTAAATGCCAGCAGCTGGGACACTGATGATGGAATCAATTTATTTGTCCTCCAGCATAAATTATCTGAGCTCAAAATTCAATAAAGGATATTTTAAAAAAGAATGATGGTCCAACTTGCTTTTTTAACCTCTTTGCTAAAGGATTCCACAAAATCCCTGCTTTGCCTGCAGCAAGAACATTGGTGACTGCATGACTTCATGTAAACTGGTTTGCTCTGAAATGGTCAGGAGGTGATTTTTGGATGCTGGGCTAAATCAGAACCGGTGCAAGATTGCAAACCCCACTTCCTTCCACCAAAATCGTAGGCCAATCATAAATCCCTACCGAAGTGCTTTGAGATTTGGTTAATTCACTTCCCCAGCTGAACCAACTGTCAAAAGTGCTATAATCACAGATATCTCCAACAGTCACTCAAGAATTATTCAGAAAAAAATCAAAAATTATATGCTGAATGAGAATATATCTAAATATTTTTAAATAAATAAATGCATTTAAATTAACCAATTTAAATGAAATATAAACTGCTTTATTCTTAACTTTCTGCCTTACTACCATACTTCCACATTGAAATGAATAAGCTTGCTGTACTTGCAGCAAATGCTTGCCTATTTCAATGGGCAGAATTAAATGCTGGAAGCAGCAGGAACGCATGCATGCACTGCTACTAAACTCTCCAAGAAGTCCAACACTGCAGCACCATCAGATAATTCCTGGTTAACAATGCAACAAAAAATTAAGGACTTCCATGTATTTTATTATGGAACTACTGGCCCTTAGAAAAAGATCTGAGTGTTTGGTTTCCTCCTGTGCCACAGAGTGGAAAACAATTGATGGGAGATGACACAGCAAAATGTTTGTGCTCCTGGGCTAATGATCATGAATCACGAGTTCAAACGGCAGAGGAGCAACTGGCAAAATTAAACGCAGGTTTTTAAGTACGCCAACAATAAACATCTAGTACCAATTGTGTTGAACTGGACCGTCGGAAAGGTGTAACAGCCTGACACAGAACACACTCATGAGTTCATTTCTTTCTGCCAACATTCCAAATGAACATCTTCCCTGGTTATCTCCCACTACAGTGACCTGAATGCTATAATGACAGGAAGAAGTAGATCCGTGAGTCTTCAAAATTGACTCTGGGACCATAGGATTTCTTCTGTGGCATAATGGCCAAAATTGGTAAACAAAGATCCTGACCATTAACTTCTCCTTCCTCCCTCAGATGCTTCAACACCTGTTACAGCATATCACTCACTGCACTCAGAATCAGGTTCAATATTACCTGCATAAGTCATGAAATTTGTTGTTTTATTACACAGCAATAACCCCTATAAATTACAATAAGTATAAAAAATAAAATTAAATAAGTAGTGCAAAATGAGATAGCACAGAAGTGTTCATGGGTTCATTGTCCACTCAGAAACTGATGGCAGAGGGGAAGAAGCTGTTCCTGAGAAGTTGAATGTGGGTCTTCAAGCCCTTGTGCCTCCTCATTGATGATAGCAGTGAGAAGAGGACATGTCCTGGGTGATGGGGGTCCTTAGTGATGAAAGTCGCCTAATTTGTCCTCGATGCTGAGGAGGCTAGTGCCCCTGATGGTTACAATTTTCTGCAGCTTTTTCTGATCTTGTGCGATGGCTCCTCCCTACGAGATGGTAATGCTCTCCATGGTACATCTGTAAAAATTTGCAAGAGTGTTTGCTGACATACCAAGTCTCCCCAAACTCCTAATGAGTTGTAGCAGGCCAGGCAGCATCTATAGGGAGAAGCACTGTTGACGTTTCGGGCTGAGACCCTTCACCAGGAGGGTCAGTCCTGACGAAGGGTCTCGGCCGGAAACGTCGACAGTGCTTCTCCCTATAGATGCTGCCTGGCCTGCTGCGTTCCACCAGCATTTTGTGTGCGTTGTTTTAACTTCCAGCAGATTTCCTAATGAGTAGTGCCTTGTTTGTAATTGGGCCCAGGATAGATCCTCAAAGGTGTTGACACCCAGCAACTTGAATCTGCTCACTCTTTGATTCCCCAGTGAAAACTGGTGGGTGCTCCCCTGACTCACCCTTTCTGCAGTCCACAATCAATTTCTTACTGACATCGAGTGAGAGGTTGTTCCTGTGACACCATTCACTCACCCAGCTGACAGATCTTCCTTATCACCACCTGAAATTCTGCCAGCTTTAGTGGCAGCATGTTTACAGATGGTGTTTGTGCTGTGCCTAGCCACACGGTCGTGGGTGTAGAGAGAGTAGAGCAGCGGGCTAAGCAGGCATCCTTGAGGTGCGGATAGTCAGCAAAGAGGAGATGTTAATTCCGACCTGCAGGCTGCGGCCTGCCAGTGATGAAGTCGAGGATCCAGTTGCAGAGGGAGGTACTGAGGCCCAGGTTTTGGAGCTTTTTGATTCCGAGGGTATGGTAGTGTTGAGGCTGAGATGTAATCAATAAACATGTTACTATTGCCCAGTTGATCCAAGCAGAGTGGAGGCCCAGTGAGACTGCATCTGCAGTGGGTCACTAAATGCAGCTAAAATGATCTGAAGTTCCATTAACCTTTGAATTTCCAATATGTAAAAAAAATACAAAGTCACATACAAAACTTCACAAATTTGCCAATTATCTCACAAGAAAGGTGGTGCAAAAAGCATGTTTCTTACATTGCTATTTCAATATCCTAGACCTAGAGCAGGGGTCGGCAACCTGCGGCTCCGGAGCCGCATGCGCCTCTTTCATCTCTGTGCTGCGGCTCCCCGTAGTTTGTTAGTTTTTGAAATGTAATTCGAAATTTGAAGATTATGGTGATCTTGTACAATCTAGAAACGTTGTGGAGACCCCATTTCCTGGCACATTCGAACCGGCTCACAATTAGCCACCGTTCCGGCTAAGGGCTTACGATAGGGCCATTGCTGCTACGGGGGTTTGTGAGTACGCGTCTTTTGGAGCATCCGCGCCCACGGGGACGGGTTGAGGGAGGCTTTAAATCAAGGCTGTTTAGTTCGAATAAAGTTACCTTTGACTGTAGTGTCTTTATTTTAGCGCTGGGTGTAGCGCTACACCGCTACAACGTGTTTTTTTATCGCTATTAATATACATCACCACTGCCAATGCCTGACACCCACCAGTGCGCGCTTTCTTTTAATTCTTCGATCCAAGGTAGGCTAACTATGGAGTAACCTTCAACCCAACGTCTTTTTTTTCGGAGTTCAAAATGTTTTTGTTGCATGCAGAAATGTAATTTCGTTTTCTCTGCAGGAGTTCATCAATTTCATAAATGCAACACATTATAGTTTGTTTATACATAGCATAAAGGCAAAAAAAACCCGTTGTATGCAGTGTTATTTCATTTTAAATGTCAAACGGGTTCTGTGGCTCCCAGTGTTTTCTTTTCTGTGGGAAATGGGTCCATATTGGCTCTTTCAGTGGTAAACGTTGCCAACCCCTGACCTAGAGTTTCCTATTAACACTGGAAGTGTTCACACCAATGGCCTGCAGCAATTTACAAAGGTGACTTGTTCATTGTTCTTTGTCAGATAAATCCAAATCCCATTTACGAATTACAATGTCCCTAATCTACAGTTTTAATGCAGTGGTCTGTGTGCTGTCTGTGAGGAACCTGTATATGGGCTCCAACTTCCTCCCTCCCCTCAAAGGCACGTTGGCAGGATAACTAAATTATTCCTAGTCAAGATAAGTGAGAAAAGAAACAAGTAGAACTGATGGGCATACAAGAGAGGATCAATTGCAGGTCTGTGGGAAAGTAATGAGGGAGATTGGGAGCTGGAACTGACCCAAAAGGGTGAACAGCCTTCCTCTGTGTATAAATCGTAAAACTTGTTAACATTTGTTTCCACCACTGCCCTCATTTTCATTTAATAAAATATTGCTTCACTTGTAATGCTACTGTGACACTGTAATTTCCTTTGGGATCAATAAAGTATCTATCTATCTAAAAGCTCAATCAAACTAAAACTAACACTGAACCATTGAAGAAAATGCCAGGGCCAGTGACAAAGACCTGGTGAAAGAGCAAGTTATCAGTTTCGGATATCCTCTCTCAGTTTATACTGATTTATGATTAATTGTTTTTAATGCTTTTATACTCATCCATACCAAATCAATAAATAACAATAGTTAAAACCATATTTTACAACCTTAATAGCAGTGTGCAATTAACTTTTACCCCAAAGCATAGTTAGACAGCCCCACATGTGCATTTGGCTCTCGGTTTAAGCAACATGGCTTCGCTTTGATTAATGATGGAGAAATCTCAACCTGTCTTTCGGGATCTCACTGTTCCAACAGTTGGGTACAAAGATGTTCGATACAAAACCCTGCAGCTGGATCTGAATAAAGATATTGCATAGTACTGCATGATTAACAGTTCTAGGATAAGCTTGGTGCTCTATGTGTTGAGGAACGCGTTGAGGTAGCTCTATTCCTATTGGATGAAGGATGATAAACTGGAGGGAATAGTATGTCATAAAGCAATTGACCTAATTACTAATGAAAGCATTATTCACAATGACTCAAGAATATGATAACAGATCATACAGTGCGTTTGCAAATATATATTTTTAAATACACAAACATGTGCAAGAGACCCTCAGGATATTTGTCATTACTGCATTTTTTAAATTTAACAAACCTGGGTAGCAACACTGTAACAGCGCTGCTAACCACCTTTGTTCCCAAGACAAAAAGCCATCTCCTCTCATTCCAATACCTCAAGCAGCAAAAATCCTCGCACAAATGAAAGGACTTAAAATTTATTTATGAATTGAAAGAGCCTGACACTGTTCCATGGTGTTTTATAATCTATCAATCAATGGACGGCATCAAATGCTGTCACTGTTGTCATGGAGGCAACCACCAATATGCACAAGCAAGTTTCCAGAATAACAAAGATTGATCTTTTTTTGGTCCTAATTAAGGGATGAATATTGCTGGGAAAGAAGCAGAGTTTCCTGCATTGCATAAAATGAGATATTTTGCAGTTATCTGGCCAGGCAGCTGAAACCTTGGTAAAACAAGAGACTGTGCTTATGTCAATATATGAATGAACTGGCAAAGCACTCAGATGTCAGCGTAGATTGTGTGTGTTGTTAAAACCCACCAAACCTCCACCCCAAGAATTGAAAGTGCAATCAAAGAAATAAGGTGGTGATTCTGCACGTGGCGTCTTTGCAGTGATCTCTTGTTGAAACCTGCAATTGGATTTCCCACAGTCATGCAACCCAGGCTTCAGATTGGAATTCCAAAAGCCTTTCCAGTCTACCTGTAAAATGTGTAGATCCTGAACTTGCATTTGTTGCAAGGCCACAGATTACCTGCCTATCAGAAGCGGCTTAGGAATAGGTTGCTCATGAGCACGTTCGCCTTCTATTAGAACACATCTCAATTCCATCCACCCGCCTTTGCTTACTTAACTCTTGACAAACTTACCCAACTAATTCTGCCAATCTCGGTCCTGAAAGTCACGCTCGTCTCGGAGCGCCACGGAGTGGTGAGTGCGACAATATTGAAGAGCAGGGTGTTCTGGAGTTCAGAGTTCAACTCCAGTGCTGTTCTGTAAGGAGTCTATGTACGTCCCCTCCCCATAGAGCGCATGGGTTCCCCCCCCCCCCCAGGTATTCCAGTTTCCTCCCACAGTCCAAAGATGGACTGGGTAGGTTGGTCGGCCATTGTAAAATTGTCCCACGGTTAGGTTAGGGTTTATCGGGGTTGTGGGGGTTTGCTGGGGTGATGTGGCTCCATGGGCTGGAAGGGCCGAAAATTCCATGCTGGATCTCAATAAACCAAATAAATAAATCCAAAGACATCGAAGGAGTTATATAGTTTTCCCTCTGACCAGTGTGAGAGTAAATATTTTCACATCTGATTCTTAATGGCTAAGCTCTAATTTTAATGAACTTTATGAACCTAACAGTCATTCTAAATCTGATCTAGTAAATGCCTTTGTAGCTGAATTAGATCCCTGCCCAGTCTTCTAAAGTCAAATGAAATACAAGCCAGATTTATACAACAGTCCTTTTAAGCCGGATGAACATTGTGCTCTCTTAAAAGCTCAAGTACTTTTCCTGATTATTGCTGTCAACATTCAGTTCAGTACTCCAAACAAGGTCTGAACAGATTGTACACAGCAGGACTTCCTCAATGTTACATCGTAGCCCCCTTCAGATAGCAATCCAATAGCTCTGCTTATTCATTTTTGTACCAGAGCACTAGCTTTTATAATTTCTGTGTGTGGACAACCACATCACTATTCCTCATCAGTTCCCATGTTATGCATCATTAGAAAGTGCCTGTCTTGTAAACAAAGTTGTTACCCACATGATTTCCTTATTTAACTCTATCTAGCAGTTTTAGCCATTGTCTATGTTCTATTACATAGGGTAAGTGGACTTAACAATACACAATTTTAGCCCTAAGTTCCACTTGTTTATCGTTGTGGCAGAACTATAACTTGGCTATTGATAAACCCTCAACATTAAGTTGTAAATGCTGGCCCAATTTTGAAGAGGTCTACAGGATTCTAAATTGCTCAGGATAATTGTATATTCTTAAATTGTGAACCTGTAGAATTATCTACTACTCCAAAGCAGACAGCGTACAGGTGAGTGGGCAGGCAAGTCCTTGGAAAATTGTTTTGAGAATTTACTACCTTAATTTTTCTTACCCTGGTTCAACCGACACGCCAATGACATGTTACCACTCAGGTGCTGAAATCTATTTGTGTAATCAACCTTTGAAGTAGCTTGCTGCATGTAGCTTTTTCCAATGTGGAGAAAGCCCCAGGCGATGATGCTGTGAAATGGGAAGGCACCTTCAAAATATGACACCTTCTGTCGAAGATCAGAAAGATAGTTTCATCATGATAATGTCAGGAGGCCAGTAAACACAATAATGAATGAAAAAAAGAAAAACATCAAGCGGTATATAGTTAATCAATTAGTAACACAGAGCATTATACAGGCCTTTCAGCCCACAATTTTGTGCCAACATTTTAACCTACTCCAAGATCAACCTAAACTTTTCCTCCCATTTTTACTTCATCCACGTGCCATATAGTTAACATACTAAGGTTAAATTAGGATGAAAAATTGCTATTTTTCTTGTATTTTCCCTGTAACTTTCCTACGCTTCCTTGAATTTTATATATTCACCTATATACATGTACTTCTTCATTGAATTTTCCAGCAATTACAGTACAGTTGCTTCTGTATTTTTCCTCATAGTTTCTTAGTTTTCTTAAATCTAGTTATCTTATAGGCTAATTATTATCTCTAGTCTGAGTATGAGATGACCACAACTGCTTTTACCCTTGTTATTTCAGTTCTTTCTTTGTTCTTGTAACATTTAATAAAATGACAGTAAGCAAAAAGTTCTGTGCCTCTTTCTTCACTTCCAAAAAAACCTCAGAATTGCAAAAATATTAGAATCCAACTTACCCGAGTTAGATATAGCAGCAAAGTTTGGGACATTTCCGAGTTGTTTCAGCAAACTTGCAGACTCCTTGTTACCGTCACTTGACTTCAACCTCTGCAATCTCACTCTCTTTTGGAGAATGTGGTGTGTCAAAAAGAAGTCAGTGAGCATGCAGCAAACTCAGGCATCTAGTTCAACTCCACAATCTACAGCGTTACAGGAACTCTCCAATCAATTACTTTCTTTAGCCACACTGCTACCCCTCAGAATAGGAAAATGCTACTGGCTGGACCTACAGTGGTACTAGAGGGCTTGTCTATGGAAACAACTTAATTTCCACCGTTAATCTCTCTTTTTCCTTTAGAAGGTGGATGGGTTCCATAGGTGTCCTTGACCTTCAGCTGCAGTTCTTTACGGTGGTATTTTCTACTCCAGGGGCTCACCAACCAGCTGTTTATCCCATGGGCGTGGCCAAAAGACGAGCGTGCCTTTGGGGATCCGAGGCTTTGAGACCCTGTGGACGAGCTGATTCAATGCCAGTGCTGCTGGCATAAGCGCCAGGGGTAAAACGGAGTATCAGGAACAGCAGATTAGCTGTTGGAGGTCTCTGTACTCACAAACCTCTCTCTCTCTCAACTCATATTGGTGGGGGGGGGGGGAGTTTGCTGCTGATTCTCAAGTCAGAGAACTCAAAAAAAAAGTGACACAGCAGACTTTAACACCATAAATCTAACATTTTTACCGTCATTCATTCTTTGGGGTACTCTTCTGTTTTTGTGGATGTCTGTGAAGATCAAGAATTTCAGGTAGTATATTATATAGCTTCTTTGAATACAACAAATATCATGCCAAGAATGAATTTGCCAACCAAAGCTTCCTTTTGTTAACAAACTTTCATTCAACCAACTACAGATCTTGCATCATAACATCTATAGGACATTACAGATATGGTATGCTGACAAGAAGACTGGCACCTGAAACTAGCCACCAACAAGCTCCTAGCACCAGATCCAAAACCTTGGCTATCTTCGTTTGACCAGCTGGTGCAACAGTGGGCCATTCTTTGTGAGCAGTTCCACATGAAGCCTGGCAACAGTGCTAAGATCTCCAAGCTACATTTCCAATTTACACTTACGTTGCAAGTAAAACTAAGGCACACACTGTGGATGAGTGGTCTCAGGCCTACACAAGCAGGCACCTCCCAGTCTCCACCCAACTAAAAGGAGACAACTGCTAGTTGGTTCCAACACATCACCGGCAGCCTATTTAAACCCAGCTCTCATACACAGTCCTTGTTCACTGATATGAACCAACCAGCTTCAACCAGTTGCTTCTAGCCTTCAGTTATTTTGTTTCCTTGTCATGTTAAGTTTTGATTCTCTTTTGTCACCTGTTATTTTGCAGTTTATGATTTAAGTAATCACTCACTGCTAAAATGCCATCTATAAATTTGCTGATGACACAACCAGTGATGGAAGAATCTCAGATGGAGATGAGAGGGCGTACAGCAGTGAGATATACCAGCTAGTTGAGTGGTGTAGCTGCAACAGACTTGCACTCTGTGTCATTGAGACCAAAAAGCTGATTGTGGACTTCAGGAAGGGTAAGAGGAAGGAACACATACCAATCCTCATAGAGGGATCAGAAATGAAGAGAGTGAGCAGCTTCAAGTTCCTGGGTGTGAAGATCTGAAGATCTAACCTTGGTCCCAACATATTGATGCAGCTACAGAGAGGGCAAGACAGTGGCTATATTTGATTAGGAGTTTGTGGAGGTTTGGTTTGTCACCTAAAACAGCTGAGAACTTCTACAGATATATTATGGAGAGCTTTCAGACAAGCTGCATCACTGTCTTGTATGGGGGGGGGGGGGGTACTGCACAGGATTGAAAGAAGCTACAGAAAAATGTAATATTTATCAGCTCTATTTTGGGTGCCAGCCCCTACAGTATCCAAGACATCTTCAAAGAGCAGTGCCTCAAAAAGGGGGTGTCCATTATTAGGATATTAGGAACCCCCATCACCCAGTACATGCTCTCTTCTCATTGTTACCATCAGGTAGGAGATACAGAAGCCTAAAGGCACACACTCATTGATTCAGGAACAGCTTCTTCCTCTCTGCTGTCGATTCCCAAATGGACATTGAACCCATGAACACCACTTCATTTTTATTACTTTTGTTTTTGCACTATTTTTAATTTAACTGTATCACTGTCACCAAGGAATACACTTACTGTAATTGACTTACTTATCTCTTTCAGTGTTACCGTGTATTGCACTGCACTGCTGCAACTAAGCTGACAAATTTCAGGACACGTGCCGATGATGTTAAAACTGATTCTAAATCGTCTCCGCTGGGCCAGGCCTCCCCTACATTTCCTGACATGCTGCCCACCAGTTCTAATCGTTGACTTTGCCAGCTACACCAACAAATCCATGGTAGACTGTAGACAAATTCTAGGTACCTAAATGGCAGAACCAGACCAAAATACAACACATCGGTTTTTCGTTTCCAACCATTATGCATATTCCCCCTTATTTAATCTTGTGACTCGACAGAAAGGGAAGGACCCGATCTGATAATCATAATTTCAATCGACAAGAGGCAGACGACTAGTCCAATTAAACAGTGAAAGCTTTATGCACTTTGAGTCATTTGTTATTTCAACCCTTATAACGCGACACTTAATTACTTTAAAACAGGATTTTGCATTACTTGAGCAATCAAAACACATTGTTTACTGCATAAAGAATCAGTGCAGAACAACTAAATCACAGCACTGACAAAGCAAATGTCCAGGTGCTATCAGCATTCACAACACTCGTCCAATCGGTCACTAGTCCAACCGACACTAGTCCTCATGCAAATGCAGTTTGGTCCACATTCACACAGTGTTACCCTGTGGCAGGGTCTGTGAAGTGAGAACATTCCCGGCATTCACACAGTGTAGGGTCTGTGCAATGGGAACATTTCCCACATACACACAGTGTTACCCTGTGGCAGGGTCTGTGCAGTGAGAACATTCCCGACATTCACACAGTGCAGCTGAATCCCAGCTCTGGTCCATGTTCACACAGTCTCTGCTGAGACAGTTGGGGGGGAAGGTAGAATAAATGTCACCAACCACCTCAATGATACCAACCTCCAAATAATGAGCAAGGACCAAGCACAGTCCAGAAAGCTTCTCTCCCTATAATGGGGCCCGAGCTCAGCTCTCCATGCCCCTGCCCTTGCACGCACTGGAGGAAGTGTTAAGGTCACCTTGAGATAGGTCACCTGACCTCCTGAAGTCCATCATTGCCCTGAAGGAGAATCCCACCCCCCCCCCCCCCGCCCCCGCCATTGGCAACATCTGGCTCCCGTCCTCTCCACAAGCTCATTCTCAGCAGAGTCCATCTTGGCTCCAGGAATCCATTGTTAATTGCCACGCAGCCCAACATGCTCACGGAGCCCCTGTCCTAGACTCACGTTGGCATCCTCCGACTCTCCCACCCTGCCATCCACGCCCGGCTCCATTATGACCCTGCCTCTTCATCCGACCTCAGCCCTCCTCCGCCCTGTCGCTCTGCACTCGCCGCTTCCCGAACCTCTCACATGGTCCCCCGGCGATCTCCATCGCATTAAAGCAAAGAGCCAGCGGCAACCAAATTGGGGCGAGCTCCCAGTAGCCAGAGCCCAAGAACGTTCATATCCACCTGATAGCAAGAAGCGATTACATCAACCGGATCCCGTTTTTAAAGATGATTTAAAAACGAAGTTCTTGTGGGCGACCATTTCCAAATGAATGCAAACAACAAAATAAGAATATTTCCATTTTACATTTTCTTTTCATCTATGGCAAGGTTCTCTAAGGGTTACGTGCCGAACAAAATACGCTTTTTGATTCGTTTCTCCAAAGGCATTTAACAAGGACATCTCGATGGGTACGGGAGGTGGAGTGAGGGTTGCTAATGATAAAATGCGAGATGATTGAGTGGGACTGACTGAGGCAGACCGTTTGCACCGATCGGGGAGGTACAGGTCATAATCCGCAATACTCACACTACCAGGCGTGAGATCATCCAGGACACCATGGCGAGGACTCGAGTTCGCGGCCGGCAGTGTGTCCCGAAGCTGGAGCCAGTGTTGTGTCCAGATGAGAGAGAGGATCCGCCGCAGCGGGCGCTGTCTCCAAGGCTGCGGCTCTACCTTTCCCCCACACGGCGAATAGACACCAGGCGGAGTTCCGGCTGCTCAAGCACGGGCGAGCTGCTTTAAAGGGGAATGACGCAGGCAGCGACCTTCTTTGCAAGAAATTAAATAAATAACTCGGTTTTAGCCTTTGCTCACCGCCCTAACGGCCAAGTTTGTCCTGTAGCCGTGATACGTCTGTTGATGTTATCCCTGTTTCTCCCCGTGGAGGAACGGCTTGCTATCTTCCTGTAAATCCGCAGTGATGTCATGCCAACCCACTGGTTACAGATCTAATCTTGTTAACGTTTTAGATGGTGGCTCGTTTCTTATCAGGTTCAAAGTCACAATAGTATTTACCTTAATGTTGACCGTTCTAACGGTGGAAGTGATTAGCCCCAAAACATCAAACATCACGTCTTTAATCATCTAAAGTGCACCAGCAGCTCTCCGTCGGCGCTAATCGCTTTATGTTCTCAGTATCTCTGTTCGTATGCGTCCATTTAAAGCATCTGCTTTAGACCATAAGACTTAGGAGCACAATTAGGCCATTCGGCCCATCGAGTCTACTCCACCACCCCATCATGGCTGATTTATTATCCCTCTCAAACCAATCCCCCTGCCCTCTCCACATAACCTTTAATGCCCTGACCAATCCAGAATTTATCAACCTCCCGCTTGAAATACACCCAATGTCTTGGCCTCCACAACCACCTGTGGCAATGAAATTTCACAGGTTCTCCACTCTCTGGTGAAATTCTTCCACATATCTGTTCTTCAGGGACACCCGTCGATTCTGAGCATGTGCCCTCCAGTCCTAACTCTCCCTCTTCATGTCCACTCTATCCAGGCCTTTCAATATTTGGTAGGTTTCAACGAGCTCCCCACTCATGCTTCTAAACTCTAACAAGTACAGGCCCAGAGCCATCAAACACTCTTCATGCATTAACCCTTTCATTCCCCGATCATTCTCGTAAATCTCCTCTGGATGCTCTCCAATGGCTTTGGGGAATCCAGGTCCATCTTTACAACTCAAATTTCTGAATTTGCCTTTATTCTTTCTAACAAAGTTCATGACATAACATTGTCTCACTTGCAAAGTGCTTTCATTATTTTTGAAACCTCCACTCTTGCTGTTCTCAATCCTGCTAGGCACTGCGCATTGTCAGTCTGGTAAAAGGTCTCCTGTGCCACCTGACCAAAGCTTGGCTGCATCACTGAACCTTGCTCATCCCTTTCTATGTCTCCATCCTCTATCACTGGAGTTCCAAACCTTTATGCACAGAGTCTTTCCATTTACCGAGGGGCTTGTGGACCCCGGGTTGGCATCCCCTGCTCTAGCATGTTAAATGCACGTGCAAATTGACCTACAGGAATACTTGCTCATCTTCACCATATGCAGTATAGTTCCTGAGTCACTGTGTTTCCACAATCCCACCATGGCTCCTGCCAACAACCCTCCACTGCCTGGTGGTTGAAATATTCCCACAGTATCTCCCTCTTTAAACTGTCTCTCCCAACCTTGTGATTTGTGCCATTCCGTCCTTCCAACTCCTTTTCTATTCTACCACCCGTCCTTTCAAGATAGGCTATGCCCTGAGCCATGAACCCATCAGCATCTCAGCAGGGGAACACACCGCAACTGGTTGTGGACAGTCCTGTGTAATTCCAGCAGTGATTCATGAACTGCATGGACACCTCCTGCACCTTTGGCTTTATTGATTCCTTCATTTGCAAAGCAGTATCAGACACTGTATGGAATTGGAACATGCAGCTAGAGCAGGAATGAGCTGAGCTGAGGTGGGCACCATTTCCAGTATCTGGTTGGTCAGGGAGGTCAGCACTTGTAAAATCTAAATTCAGGGCCCTTCTGTTCCATTCTGTTGTGATGCATGACCCCAAATGTCACACCCCAACCATCATCCACTTTGTATGACTACTGACAAGCAGGAAGAAAAATAAAATCAATGTGTGTCAGCCGGAAAGCACATGCTGGCCACCACAGAGGCCCGCAGTCCTGGCACACTAGGCAGCACATCAACAGATCTTCAATGTTTTGAACAATCCCAGGCCATTACACAGGGTTTCTGGTCACCATCCATATGCAAACTACTCCCAGCCTTCCATACGTGCACTTTTGGAAGCACCCCACTTCTGTCATGGTCCCGATCATTTATTCCCTATCTTGCTCCTAATTTCCGTTGATTGTGCCACAGTTCCAACCGTTTATTTCCCAACTACTTCTAATTCGTTTTGATGATGGGTCACTGATTTCCATCTGCAACTACAGTATAAGAACCCCGGCGTCACAACCACTAGTCGCCAGTTTGTTGGTCTTTTTCCTGTGAGATAACTACTTTTCCTGACCGCTTAGAGCTGTTAGTTCTAAGTTTAGCTCCAGTTTCAAGGTTTACCCATGAGACTCTGTCTCTCTGAGTCAAGTCTCTGTGTCAAGGCTCCATATCAGGGCTCCATGTCAAGGCTCCATATCAGGGCTCCGTGTCAAGATCCCTCCTGATTTCTGTTCAGCGTTTATGTCCGTGTAAGCATCCAAACCAAATCTCTGTGCCTGTGTCCTGCACTTGGGTTCACTTCCTTCGCTCATTGTAACAACTTCAGACTCCTAAAAAGTTCATGCTAACTTCTCCAGAAGAGACTGATCTCACCTCTGATTCAGTCCACCCTGACAAGTTGACTGAAGCAATCTCTTTGGCAAAATGTCTTGCTTTCAATTAATCACCGCATCTTTATAAAGCAACCACGACAACACCATTCATTATTCTTCATTCCAGAGCCAGGTTTCCACTCTGAGTAAAAGCTGAGTGCAGGGTTCAAAATGGAGGCTATAATTTGTAGAAATCTGTATAAATACCAAAGTATCCTGAGAAAAACCATAATATCATTAGATGTAGGAGAAGAGTTTGGCCATTGGACTATTAAGTTTGGTCTACCGTTTGATCATGGCTGATTTATTTACTCACTCAACCTCTTTCTCCTGCCTTCTCTCCATAATCTTAGATATCCTTACTAATCAGGAATCCACCAACCTCCATTTTAAATATGCTCTATGATTTTGACTGTACAGCCGCCTGTGACAACAAATTCCGCAGAACTCCACCCTCTGGCTAACTAAACCCCTCCTCAGGTCTGGACATCCTTCCATTCTGAAGCAGTGTCCATTGGTCCTAGGCTCTCCCACTATTCTTTCCATGCTCATTCTAGCAAGACTTTTAATATTTGATAGATCGCCCCTCATTCTCCTCTAAGGCCCTATCCAATGCCAGCATATCCTTCCTTACCATACTCCGAATGCGGCTTGATCAATGCTTTATAAAGCCTCAGCTTCTCAAAATGAATGTTAACATTGCATTTCCTTTTCTTACTATCATCCAAACCTATAGGTTAACTTTTAGGGAATCCTGCATTAAGACTCCCAAATCATTTTGCATCACAATTTCTGAATTCGCTCCCCCATTTAAAAAAATACTCTACGCCTTTATTCTTTCTTTTAAAATGTATGAGCACACAATTCCTTACTCTATTCATTCTGCTACTTTTTTTGCCCATTCTCCTAATCTTGTCCACGTCCTTCTGCATACTCCCTGCTTCCTCTACCTATCTTTGTATCATTCACAATTTTGGCCACAAAGCCATCAATTCTATCAATCAGGTCATTTATATATAGCATGAAAAGTAATGGACACAACACTGACCACTGCAGAACACCAGTACTCCCCAGCAGCCAACTAGAAAAGGCCCCCTTTAGTCAGGAAATGTAGAGGCAGTTTGACCCGAAAGTAGAGCCGCAGCGGCGATTTTAAATAATCATCTGCAAAATAATAAGCCACAAGGGATGACAAAACAAGAGAGAACAGACACTAAGCACCAGAGAAAACAAAGTAACTGAAGGCTAGTAGCAACTGGTTAGGGCTGGCTGGTTTGATGAGTGAACAACGGCTGTGGATGAGAGCCCGGTTTAAGTAGGCTGCATGTGATGATTTGGAAACAAATGACTGTTATGCCTTGGGTTGAAAGGACACAACCCAGGAAGGAAACAACTGCGGTGTGGAACAGTCAATTTTCTAACTTGCAGTACAGTTATTTTTCGAGGAGCTGCTGAAGGACAGAATGGAACTGGCAATCATGATCTTAGGGGTTCTAGGGAGTTGATGAGGATGTCGTTGAGGTAGGCAAGCACATATCCGTGTAACATGTCTCAGAGGATTTTGTTAATGACGGCTTGGAAAATGGCTGGATTGTTGGAAAGTCCAAATGGCATCTGCAAGCATTTGTCGTGGCCGGTGAGTGTCACTCACCTCCCTGATGGATGTGGATCAGGTTGCATGCGCGCTGGGGGCCCAGTTTGCTGAAGACCCAAGCCCCGTGGGGCGCTTCGAATGTGCTACCCAACAAAGGGAGAAGGTAGCCATTCTTAATGGTGATTTTATTGAGTTGGAGTTAGTCGATGTAGGGACAGAAACTCCCTCCTTTCTTTTTTAGCACTGGCTGCGTACTGGGATGGTAAAATGAAGCCATGCTGTAATGTTTCAGTGATATAATCATTCAGGGCTTGGGGCTCAGCAGGGCAGCGGGAGACAGACGGCTTCAGGCAGGTGTGGTACCTGGGAGAGGTCGATCGTGTAAGTCATGTGGTCTGTGAGGCAGCTGGGTGCTGGCTTCCCTCTTACTGAAAGTGATGGCGAGGCTGGGGTACTTCAGTGGGAGCTCAGTGAGGTGAGTGCTTCCTCCAGCTCCTCAGACTTACGGGGTGAAGTCAGCTGAGGTTGTTGGTGGGCACCTCCTGGGTAGACAGCGTGCCTGCCGAGCACTCCAAGGGGCTGTGATGGTGACGGGCCAGCAGTGCTTCAGCATTCCAGCCACGAGGGTCCTGAATTCCGCGGTGAAACCCAGCACCGCGTGAGCCCTGATGGAGGCAAAACATCTGATCTGTTGCTTCCTTTCCACTTCCCGGATGGTCACAAACCCAATGTGTCCCAGCGGCGAAGCACTCAGATCTGTTGCCAATGGGGGTCTTGTTTTCCCAGTTATAGCTTGCCCTGTCAAGAGGGGGATGACAAAGGCAATCTTGGCTTGGCCTGTAAAACGTAGGGATGGCTGGAGCTCGACAGCCAGGAGGTTGTGGCATCGGACTGGGGATCTCTCGAAACGTTCAGCACCAAAGCTCAGGGCTCTGAGGGAAGAGCGGGGTTCCGTATCGAGTCAGAGAGTCGGCTGAGAGTGGCAAGCAGATGGTCAATGGTTTCCTGCTGCTACTGGGCTGTATGCTCATGCTGACAGACGAGTACCTCTGTTGGTTCACTCCTCCTGCCAGGAAATGTAGAGGAGGCTTGACCTAAAATCAGAGCATCAGGGATGACTTTGAATTGAGTGATAACTTTAATAATAAGCTACAAAGTAATAAGCCACGAAGGACTACAAGTCAAGAGAGAACAGGTGCTAACTGAGGGCTGGGATCACTGGTTAAGGCTGACTGGTTGAGGCTGGCTGGTTCAATGGGCGAACAAGGACTGTGGATGAGAGCTGGGTACAAATAGGCTGCAGGAGATGAGTTGGAAATGAGTGGCAGGTGATTCCTGATAGCTGGATGGAGACTGGGAGGTGCCTGCCTTTTGATGGCTGATAGGACCCACCCCTTTTAGGACTGGCACCTGATGGCTCAGGGTGATCCAATGGGTTCGATGCAAGTCCTCAGTGAGTGATGGATCCAAGATAAAACTGGATGGCTCCCAATCCCTCCCCTCTGGGCTGTACCCTTCCCAGTCAACCAGGTACCGCACGCCCCAACCACAATGATGTCAATCCATCAACCGGTGATCTGTGTGCACTAGACCGCCTTCTGACCTCCTTGTTTGCAGAGGTGCAGGCTCGTGCGGATTGAGAGATGCATGCACAATGGGCCTGAGGCAGGACCCGTGGAAGTAGGTGTGATCCTGAGGGGCCGTGGCTGCTGGAGACGGTAAGTGACTGGATTGATGCAATGAGTAGTCTTGAAGGGACCAATGAACCGGGGAGAGATCTTGCTGGAGTCGATGTGCAGGGGTAGATCACGCGTGGACAGCCTTGCTTAAGTGGTCTGGTTGGGCACCGCTGGCAGTTGGCTTGGAGGCGTTGGGCTCAGGAAGGGGTCAATCATGCAGTCATGTGGTCTGTGAGATAGATGGGTGCTGGCTCCCCTCCTACTGAAGGTGATGGCAAGGTCAGGGTATTCCAGTGGGAGTTTGGTGAGTTTGAAGGTTTCCTCCATCTCCAGGGATTTACAGGGTGAAGTCAACTGAGGTTGCAGGCAGGCGAGTCCCCAACTCAGCGGTGAGCCAAATGACCAGGCAAAGTGAGGGCCATGAATGGAGAGCCTGGGGTAACCCACGATGAGGGCAGCATTGGAGAGTCGATAAGGAGGAATGGGATAGAAGTGGGGTGCTCGCCGATGCTCATGACTCTGGCCGTGCCAGGCCTCAGGGGACGTCCGTCAGTGATCGTGATGCAGAAGGGATGAGCGGTAAGCTTGGTAGCAAGCCCAAGCTGCACACGCAGAGTGTGGTCCAGAAGGACGCCTGCTGTGCTGGGATCCACGCCTGGAGCCGTAGGGGTGTGAAGGAGGACAGGGAGAGTGAATCGGGGGGGGGGGGGGGGCGATGCTGGAATAAAGGGCCAGGGTCAGCCTGAGGATCTGGAGGGTGTTCCAAACCACTCTTGCCAAGATGGAGGGCCAGAGTGATGAGGCTTTCGAGGTCGGTGGCATCTGCTGGGATGACCGCTGGTCTTTCAAGGGCTCCAAGAGACCGCGATGTTAATAGGCCAGCAGCGGCATTCCAGCCACAATCCACCCCAAGGATCCTGAATTCCATGGTGTAATCCAGCACTGAGCATGAGTCCTGATACAGGTGAAGTATCTGATCTACTGCCTCCCTTCCACTTCCCAGGTGGTCAAAAACCTGGTGCACCTCACTGGTGAAATCCTCATATCTGTTGCAAATGGAGGTCTAAACGGAGGTCCTGACGAAGGGACTCGGCCCGAAACGTCGACAGTGCTTCTCCCTGTAGATGCTGCCTGGCCTGCTGTGTTCCACCAGCATTTTGTGTGTGTTGTTGTCTTAATTTCCCACTTAGCAGCAGTTCAGGACCAAGAGAATCAATGCTGGCGTGCCTCAGGGATGTACGGTTAGCCCACTGCTGTACTCTCTCTATGCCCACTACTGCATGCCTGGGAGCAGCTATAAATTTGCCGATGTCACAACTACTGTTGGTAGAAAATCAGACGGTGACGAGGAGGCGTACAGGAGTGAGATAGATCAGCTGGTCACAGCAACAACCTTGCACTCAAAGCCAGTAAGACCAAGGAGCCGATTGCGGAGAAAATTGAGGGGACACACACCAGTCCTCATTGAGGGATTGGTAGTGGAAAGGGTGAGCAGTTTCAAGTTTCTGGGTGTTAACATCTCTGAGGATCTATCCTGGCCTCAACGTATTGACGCAACTACAGGTGGGGCCTGACAGCAGCTGCACTTCGTTTGGAGCTTGAGGAGAATTGGAATGTCAGCATAGGTTCTCGCAAGTTTGTACGGATGTATTGTGGACAGCATTCTGACTGGCTGGTATGGAGGGGCCACTGCAGAGGACTGGAAAATGCTGCAGAAAGTTGTAATTTTCAGGAGCTTAGGAGATGATGGCACCTAATGGCGACTTCCTTTGCTTGCATCTTTGGAAACAGCTCTGTTTCTATCTTTCATATCTTTATTTTTTTCCTTGCAGGGTTCTTTTGAAGGCCCTGACCTGGAGTTATACGCAGACGCCGGTTCTTTGCAGGAATGGGACCCGCTTTCGGGGCCTCACATCTGGCCAATATTCGATATACCAAGGACCCGGCCTAGAAGACTAGTGCACCTTCAGAGTTTCGGGATTTCCTGGGTCTGGAGGCAGGCGGACTTGAGGTCGGTGCCTCTGCAGGAATCTGGTGTGTTGTGGCAGTAAATGGAATATCGAAAGCAGCGAGCTGGCTGCTGGCTGTGTGCCCAGAGGCTGGAGTTCTTTGGACACAGAGCCTGGAAAAAATGACACAACGGACTATTAACATTGTAAGTCAGTGAGTTTTTGGTTATGTCTCTCCTCTCGCTGTGAAACAGAGACACCTCTTTTTCCCTTATTAGGAAGAGACAGAGCTTGTGGGATGTCGAATTACCGGGTGAATGAGTAATCTTTGGGGTACTGCAAGTCTGCATCTTTACTGATGCTTTACTGCACACTTGAGTGCTCGGTGGGGGCTGCTGAAGCTTTACTTGCTGGTGGGGGGGGATCATTGATTTGCTGCTGCTTATGCATGGTGGGGGAGCTGGGGGGGACTTTGGGGTTCTAACATTTGACTGTCATTCATTCTTTGGGGGACTCCTCTGTTTTCAAGGATGGTTCTGTTACAATGAGCGAAGGAAGTGAACCCAAGTGCAGGACACAGGCACGGAGACTGAGTTTGGATGCTTACACGGGCGTAAACGCCAAACAGCAAACAGGAGGGATCTTGACACAGAGCCCTGATATGGAGCCTTGACACGGAGCCCTGATTCAGAGACACAGAGTCTCATAGGTAAACCTTAAAACTGGAACTAAACTTAGAACTAACAGTTCTAAGCCATTGGGAAACATAGATATCTCACAGGAAAAAGACCAACGGACTGGAGACTGGTGGTTGTGACACCGGAGTTCTTATACTATAGTTCTAGATGGAAACCAGGTGTGTGGTCGTCAAAACGAATTAGAAGTAATTGGGAAATAAACGGTTGAAACCGAGGCATAATCAACAGAAATTAGGAGCAAGATAGGGAAATAAACGATTGGGACCATGACAGTACCCCACCCCCCCCTCAACAGGAGTCTCCAGGTGATCCACCAGGCTTGTCCGGGTTGTCTCGATGGAAATCCCGGATGAGGGAAGGGTCCAAGATGAAGGAGTGGGGAAGCCAGGAGTGTTCCTCCAGGCCGTATCCCTCCCAATCGACCAGGTACTGGAGGTCCCTGCCTTTGTGGCACACACCCAGTAACCGCCGGACGGTGTACGCTGGCTGGTCGTCAATGATCCCGGCAGGTGGAGGGGGTTCGGCAGGAGGGCACAAAGGACTGACAGATACCGGCTTCAATTGGGAAACCTAGAATGCAGGATGGATGTGCTTGGATTTGGACAGTTTGAGTCTGACTGCCGAGGGGGTGACAATATTTTCAATCTCAAATGGTCCCAGGTAGCAAGGGGCGAGTTTCTTGGGCTCGTTCTTGAGGGGGGTGTCTTTAGAAGAGAGCCAAACCTTCTGCCCAGGCCGTTAATCAGGTGCAGGAGTCCGATGGCAATCGGCAAGACTCCGGTTGTGGTCGGATAGCGGGGCAGAAGGTTTGGCTCGTGTGTCTTTCCAGATCTTGCGGCACTGGCGGAGATGGGCCTGAACAGAAGGCGCAGCAATGTCATCTACATGAGTGGAGAACAGAGGGGATTGGTAGCCGAGAAAGCATTCAAAGGGAGACATTCCAGTGGCAGTGCTGACCAGGGAGTTGTGGGTGTACTCTACCCAAGCGAGATGGGTGCTCCAGACAGACAGGTTTTTAGCCGTTACACAGCGCAGTGCTGCTTCCAAATCCTGGTTAGCTCGCTCTGTTTACCCATTCTGGATGAAAACCAGACGACAGATTTACTGAGGCTCCAAGGACTTGACAAAAAGATCTCCAAAGGTGAGGGACGAATTGGGGACCCCAGTCAGAAATAATGTCGGAAGGAATCCCGTGAAGGCGGAAGACGTGCTGGACGAAAAGGTCGGCTGTTCCCCGAGCTGTAGGGAGTTTGGGAAGGGCTACGAAGTGCACAGCTTTGGAGAAGCAGTTTGCCACGGTGAGTACGGCAGTGTTCCCATGTGAAGGGTGTAGTCCCGTAATGAAATCCAGCGCAATATGAGACCAAGGGTGGCTCGGGACAGGTAGGGGACAAAGCAATCCAGCAGATGGTCGGTGGGAGTGTTTTCCACGGGCACAAACAGAACAGGTAGAGACGAAGGAGTGGAGTCAGCGTCCATGGGGGGGCCACCAGAAGTGTCTCTTCAGAAGGGACAGAGTCCGATCGATCCCGGGATAGCAGGCAAAACGAGAAGTGTGCCCCACTGGAGAACCTGAGATCAAACGGAATCGGGCACAAAGAGGCGATTGGAAGGTCCGTTGCCAGGGTCAGGGTGAGTCCGTTGGGCCTCTTTAACTATGGCCTCGATCTCCCAGGTGAGGGCAGCCACTACGCAGGATGGTCTCGGGGTTGTGAAGGCTCTTTTCAGAGACATATTGTTAGAAGAGATTATCGGGCTTCCCGTTCTTCTGACGATAAGTGAGTGTGAATCTGAACTGGCCAAAAAATAATGCCCAACGGGCTTGGTGGGAATTCAGGTGTTTGGCGATTTGGATATATGCGAGGTTCTTGTGATCGGTCCAGACGATAAACGGATGTTCCGCTCCCTCCAGCCAGTGCCTCCACTCCTCCACAGCAAGTCTGACTGCCAGTAACTCCCAGTTCCCTGCATTGTAATTTCGTTTGGTGGGGGATAGACGGCGAGAAAGGAAGGCACAGGGATGAAGTTTCAGATCAGGGCCTGAAAGTTGGGAGAGGACTGCTCCCACCCTAGAGTTGGAGGCATCGACCTCCCCAATGAATTGACAAGAGGGGTCAGGTTGAGCCAGGATGGGAGCAGAGATGTAACACCTCTTCAGCTCTGAGAAGGCAGTGTCCACTTCTGGGTCCCAGTGAAAGTGGGCCTTAGGAGAGGTGAGTCGAATAAGGGGCTCTGGCACACGGCTGTAATCCCTGATGAAATGACGATAAAAGTTTGCGAACCCCAGAAATCGCTGGAGTTGCTCGAGTGTCGTGGGTTCTGGCCACTCCGCTACCGCCCGGATCTTCTCAGGATCCGCCCTCACTTGCCCACTCTCGATGATGTATCCTAAGAAACTGACTGAAGGAACGTGAAACTCGCACTTCTCGGGTTTTACGAATAGTTTGTTCTCCCAAAGCCTCTTCAGAACCTGACGGACATGGTGGGTGTGTTCCTGAAGACTGCTGGAGAAAATTAAGATGTCATCCAAATAGACAAACACGAAATGGTTAATAAAATCTCTAAGGACATCATTTATCAGGGCTTGGAAGACGGCAGGGGCATTGGTGAGGCTGAATGGCGTGACCAGGTATTTGAAGTGACCAAGAGGGGTGTTAAATGCTGTTTTCCACTCATCTCCCTCCCTTATCCTGACCAGATGATAGGCACTTCGTAGGTCCATCTTGGAGAAGATGGTGGCTCCGTGAACAGGTTCGAAAGCAGAGTTGAGAAGGGGCAGTGGATATTTGTTCTTTACGGTTATGCTATTTAGGCCTTGATAGTCAATGCAGGGATGCAGAGAACTGGCTTTCTTCCCCACAAAGAAGAAACCTATGGCAACAGGGGAGGATGAGGGTTGGATAATGCCTGCTGCAGGAGATTCATTTAAGTAAGCCTCCACTGCTTCCCTTTCTGGCCGGGACTGGTGGGTAGAGGAGCTCTGGGGAGAAGGTCAATCGCATAAGGGTGGTGTGGAGGGAGGGAAAGAGCCCATTGTTTGCTGAACAGCTCCCCCAGATCGTGATACTCTGCTGGAACCTTGGATAAGTCAGGGGTTTCAGTGGCCGACGAGGTTGCGGTGACTTTCAAAGGGGAAAGGGCCAATTGAAGACCAGTGGAGAGACAGAACAAACTCCAGTTGTGGGGATTATGGCGGCTTAACCAGAGGTACCCAAGAATGATAGAAGCTTGAGGGGAGGAAATTAAGATAAATTGTACCTGTTCCCAATGGTTCCTGGAGAGAATAAGAGACAGGGGTGGTGTGCAGTGATTGACTCGGGCCTGAAATCTGACGTCCAGTGCCCGGGCTTCCAGAGGGGCACTCAACGGCTCCCGAGGAATTCCGGCCTGGGAAGCTATGTCTTCATCCAACAGGTTTCCCTCGGCACCAGAGTCCACTAGAGCTGACAGAGGCAGGGACTGTTGGTTGTAACGTAAAGTAGCTTGGATCTGCATCTGGGTTCAGGGGACAGAATGAGATGTTGTCTGGCTCACCAGGATCCACCTTTCTACTGGTGAGCCTTCCCTTGAGGCCGAAGGGAGCAGGTTGCATGGAAGTGGCCAGACTGGCCACCATAGAGACACGCCTCAGCTCACAATCTCCAGAGCCGCTCTGTGGGAGGATGGTTCCGTCCCGGCTGCATGGTTCCTCTCCCGGGGCGGTGGAAATGCCGGGCTGGAAGCTATTCCAGGAGCAGGAGCAGAAGAGAGGCTTGTGTTGGTGGGAGACGGTACAGGGTGCTGTGGAGTGGCCAAAGGGGGTGGACAACGAGTTCTCTCCCTATGGCGTTCTCGAAGACGATTGTCCAACCCGGTGGCTAGGGAGATCAAGGAATCCAGGCTGTTGGTGTCATCCCTTGCCGCCAACTTGTCTTTCACCATGTCGCTGAGACCATTCTGAAATACCCCTTGGAGTGCCTCATCATTCCATCCTGAGTCAGCCGCTAACGTCAGCAACTCCACGGAATACTCGGCAACTCTGCAGGAGCCCTGACAGAGAGTGAGTAGACTCAGCGGCATCTTTACCACGGACAGGGTGGTCAAAGATCTTTCTCATCTCTGTGATAAAGGTGGAGAATGAAGAGCAGATATCCGGCTGATTATTCCAGATTACCATAGCCCACGCTAAGGCACTTCCCCGCAATGACCCCATGATGTAAGCTACCTTCGACTTGTCCATGGAGTACGTGGATGACTGCTGATCGAACACAAAGGAACATTGCAGAAGGAAGACCCGGCACTTCCCCAAATCCCCAGTGTAGGGTTCCGGTTCAGGTACGTGCGGCTCTCTTGGCGGGGGTGTTGCTGACACGTAGGGGGTTGCCACTACAGACTGTCTGGACTGGTTCGACAGAGTTCCAGGAGAGGATGGGGTAAGATTAGTGGATACACGGTCCACCTGGTCACTGATCTTCGTTCTGTTAGCGGACAGGGAACGGAGGTTCTCCACGATATCCCGAAGAAGTTGATCATACAGACCCAGTAGGGAGCCCTGGCTGGCGAGGGCTTATTGCAGGGTGCTCGTGTCAGCTGGGTTCATTGTGGCCAGTTTGTTCTGTTGCAACGAGCGATGGAAGTGAACCCAAGTGCAGGACACAGGCACGGAGATTCAGTTTGGATGCTTACGTGGGCGTAAACGCCAAACAGGAGGGATCTTGACACAGAGCCTTGACTCAGAGAAATGGAGTCTCATAGGTAACCTTGAAACTGGAGCTAAACATAGAACTAACGGTTCTAAGTGGTCAGGAAACATAGATATCTCACAGGAAAAAGACCAATGAACTGGCAACTAGTGGTTGTGACGCCGGAGATCTTATACTGTAGTTCTAGATGGAAACCAGGTCTGCCCCGCCATTCAATCATGGCCGATCCTTTTTCTCTATCCTCCTCAACCCCATTTCCCGGCCTTCTCCCCATAACCTTTGATGCCATGTCCAATCAAGAACCTATCAATCTCTGCCTTAAATATACCCAACAATCTGGCCTCCACAGCTGCCTGTGGTAATAAATTCCACAAATTCATCCCCCTCTGGCTAAAGAAATTTCTCCACACCTCTGTTCTAAATGGACACCTCTCTATCCTGAGGCTGTGCCCTCTTGTCCTAGACTCTCCCACCATGGGAAACATCCTTTGCTCATCTACTCTGTCTGGGCCTTTCAACATTCAAATGGTTTCAATGAGATCTCTCCCCCCTCCCATCCTTCTGAATTCCAGTGAGTACAGACCCAGAGCCATCATATGGTCCTCGTATAATAACCCTTTCATTTACGGAATCATCCTTGTGAACCTCCTCTGAACCGTCTCCAATGCCAACACATATTTTCTTAGGTGATGAGCCAAAACTGTTCACTACTCAAAGTGAGGCCTCACCAGTGCCATATAAAGCCTCAGCATCACAACCCTGCTCTTGTCTACTAGACCTCTTGAAGTGAATGCTAACATTGCATTTGTCTTTCTCACCACTGACTCAACCTGCAAGTTAACCTTTAGGGTGTTCTGCACAAGGACTCCCAAGTCCATAAGACCATAAGATATAGGAGCAGAAGTAGGCCATTTGGTCTATCGAGTCTGCTCTGCCATTCAACCATGGACTGATCCAATTCTCCAGTCATTCCCCACCCCCCTGCATTCACCGCATACCCTTTGATGCCCTAGCTAATCAAGAACCTATCTATCTCTGGTTAAATACACCCAAAGACTTGGTCCCCACAGCCGCTCGTGGCAGTAAATTCCACAGATTTACCACCCTCTGACTAAAGTAATTTCTCCGCATGTTTGTTCTAAAAGGATGTCCTTCAATCCTGAAGTCGTCCCCTCTTGTCCTAGGATCCCCTACCATGGGAAATAACTTTGCCATATCTAATCTATTCAGGCCTTTTAACATTCTGAATGTTTCTATGAGATCCCTCCTCATTCTCCTGAACTCCAGGGAATACAGCCCAAGAACTACCAGATGTTCCTCATACTGTAATCCTTTCATTCCTGGAATTATTCTTGTAAATCTTCTCTGAACCCTCTCCAATGTCAGTATATCCTTTCGAAAATAAGGAACCCAAAACTGCACACAATACTCCAAGTGTGGTCTTATGAGTGCCTTATAGAGACTCAACATCACATCCCTGCTCTTATATTCTATACCTCTAGAAATGAATGCCAACATTGCATTCGCCTTCTTCACAACCGACTCAACCTGAAGGTTAACCCTTAGGTTATCTTGCACAAGGACTCCCAAGACCCTTTGCATCTCTGCATTTTGAATTCTCTCCCAATCTAAATAATAGTCCGCACATTTATTTCTTCGCCAAAGTGCATGACCATACACTTTCCAACGTTGTACTTCATTTGTCACTTCTTTGCCCATTCCCCTGAACTATCTAAGTCTCTCTGTAGGCTCTCTGCTTCTTCAACACTACCCACTGCTCCACCTGTCTTTGTATCATCAGCAAATTTAGCCACAGATCTATTAATACTGTAGTCCAAATCATTGACATACATCATAAAAAGCAGAGGTCCCAACACCAACCCCTGTGGAACTCCACTGGTAACCGGCAGCCAGCCAGAAAAGGATCCTTTTATTCCCACTCTCTGTTTTCTGCCACCAACCAATGTTCCACTCATGGTAGTAACTTCTCTGTAATTCCATGGGCTCTTCTCTTGCTAAGCAGCCTCATGGGCGGCACCTTGTCAAAGGCCTTCTGAAAATCCAAGTACACCACGTCTACTGCATCTCCTTTGTCTACCCTGCTTGTAATTTCCTCAAAGAATTGTAGTTGGTTTATCAGGCAGGATCTTCCTTTCAGGAAACCATGCTGGCTCTGGCCTATCTTGTCATGTGCCTCCAGGTACTCAGTATTCTCATCCCTAACAATCGATTCCAACAATTTCCCAACCACTGTTGACAGGCTAACAGGTCTATAGTTTCCTTTCTGTGGCCTCCCGCCCTTCTTAAATAGTGGAGTAACATTTGCAATTTTCCAGTCATCCGGTACAATGCCAGAATCTATCAATTCTTGAAAGATCATCGTTATTGCCTCCATGGTATCTCCAGCTACTTCCTTCAGAACCCGAGGGTACATTTCATCAGGTTCAGGGGATTTATCCACCCTCAGACCATTAAGCTTCCTGAGCACCTTCTCAGTTGAAATTTTTACTGCACAAACCTCACTTCCCTGACACTCTTGAATGTCCGGTTAGACTGCAGATGTTCTCCACTCTGAAGATTGATGCAAAATACACATTCAGTTCCTCTGCCATCTCTGCTTCTCTCATTACAATATCTCCAGTGTAATTTTGTATTGGTCCCATATCTACCCTCGACTCTCTTTTCCCCTTAATATTCTTAAAAAGCTTTTAGTATCTTCTTTGATATTAGTCACCAGCTTCCTCTCATAATTCATCTTTTCCTTCTGAATGATCTTCGTAGCTTCCTTCTGCAAGTTTTTAAAAGCTCCCCAATCTTCTATCTTCCCACTACCTCTGGCTTCCTTGTATGCCCTCTTTTGCTTTTACTTTGGCTCTGACTTCACTTGTCAGCCAAGGTAGTGTCCTTCTTCCCTTTGAAAATTTCTTCTTATTTGGAATATATATCTGTCTTGCACCTAACTCATTTTTTTGCAGAAACTCCAGCCATTGCTGCTCTGCTGTCTTTCCTGCAAATGTGCTTTTCCTGTCAACTTTGGCCAGTTCCCCTGTCATGCCATTGTAATTTCCTGTATTCCACTGAAATACTGACACATTGGATTTTATTTTTTCCCTCTCAAATTTCAATGTGAACTCGATCATATTGTCATCACTGTTCCCTAAGGGTTCCTTAACTCTAAGCTCTCTTATCACCTCTGGATCATTGAACAACACCCAGTCCAACACAGCCGAACCCCTAGTGGGCTCAACAGCAAGCTGTTCTAAAAAGCCATCCCTTAGACATTCTACAAGTTCTCTCTCTTGAGGTCCAGTACTGACCTGGTTTTCCCAATCGACTTTCATGTTAAAATCCCCAATGATTATCATGACATTGCCTTTCTGACACGCTTTTTCAATCTCCTGCTGTAATTTGTAATCCACATTCTGGCTGCTGTTTGGAGGCCTGTATACAACTGCCATTAGGGTCCTTTTACTCTTGTCATTTCTTAACTGAACCCATTGAGACTCTACACCTTCCAATCCTATGTCATCTATTTCTGATGGTTTAATATTATTTCTTATAAACAGAGCCACACACACACCTACTAACCTCAAAGAATTCCAACAAGTTCATCAGGCAAGATTTTCCCTTAAGGAAACCATGCTGACTTTGTCCCATCTTGTCCCGTATCACCAAGTAGTTCATAACCTTAACCCTATCAACATCTTCCCAACCACCGAGGTCAGGCTAACTGATCTATAATTTACTTTCTGCTGCCTTTCTCCTTTCTTAAAGAGTGGAGTGATATTTGCAGTTTTCCAGTCCTCTGGTACCATGTCAGAGTCCAATGATTTTATAAAAGGTCATTACTAATGCCTTCACAGTCTCGACCACTATCTCCTTCAGAACCCTAGAGTGGAGTTCACCTGGTCCAGGTGACTTAAGTATCCTTAGGTCTTTCAGCTTTTAGAGCACCTTCTCCCTTGTAATAATAACTGCACTCACTTCTCTTCCCTCCCACCCTTATACATCTGGGACACATTGAAGACTGATGGAAGACATTTATTTAGCTCTTCTGCCATCTCCTATTTCTCCAGTCTCATTTCCTAGCAATCCTATATCCACTCTCACCTCTCCTTTATTTTTTACATACTTGAAAATACTTTTACTGTCCACTTTGATATTGTTTGCATTCATATTTCATCTTTTCCCTCCTAATGATTTTTTTTAGTCACTCTGTATGTTTTTAAAACTTCCCAATCCTCCTTCTTCCTAATTTTTGTCTTGTTGTATGCCCTCTCTTAGCTTTGACTTCCCTTGTCAGCCACGGTTGCACTATTTTGCCATTTGAATATTTGTTTTTGGAATACATCTATCCTGCACCTTCCTCATTTTCCCCAGAAACTCACACCATTGATGCTCTGCTGTCATCCCTACCAGCATCTCTTTCTAATTTACTTCGGTCAACTCCTCTCTCATACCACTGTAATTTCCTTTACTCCACTGAAATACTGCTAAGTCAGACTTTACTTTCTCCCTATCAAATTTCAGGTTGAACAATCATATTGTGATCACTGCCTCCCAAGGGTTCTTTTACCTTAAGCTCCTTAAACACATCTGGTTCATTACGTAACACCCAATCCAGTATAGCTGATCCCCAGTAGACTCAATGACAAACTGCCCTAAAAAGCCATCTCTTAGGCATTCAACAAACTCACTTTTTCAAGATCCATGAGCAACTTGATTTCCCCAAATCGACCTGCATGTTGAAATCTCCCATGACTATCATACCATTGCCCTTTTGATTCGCCTTTTCTATTTCCCATTGTAATCGGTGGTCCACATCCCAACTACTGTTGGGAGGCCTGTATTAACTGCCATCAGGGTCCTTTTACCCTTGCAGTTTCTTAACAACCCACAAAGATTCAACATCTTCTGATCCTATGTCATATCCTTCTACTGATTTGATGTCATTCTTTACCAGCAGAGTCACACCACCCCCTCTGATATAATGTGTAACCCTGGACGTTCAGCTCCCAGCTACAACCATCCTTCAGCCACGACTCAGTGATGGCCACAACATCATACCTGGCAATGTGTAATAGGACTCTTATCACCGAGGATACACCCTCTTCTTATTGCTACCATGAAGAAGGAGGTGGGAGCCTGAAGACACACTCAGTCTTCTTCTGGTATGATAGCAGCATGTCTGCATGCAGCAGCCTCTCAGGGGCCAATCGAACGTGCTCTTTTCTTTGTTAAGTGTGTTTTTTATGTTCGCAAGATAATCTTACTCCAAGAACATTGGGTCCTGCAGGGCTGCTCTATCAGTGATCGGAGTAGCTGGACTGGTGTCGGCTGCGGAGTCGGCTGAGGCACCGAAGGCACTGATTGGGATGTCAGGTAAGGAGCCGGCCGAGGTGTTGAAAGGGGCAGCTGGGATGTCAGTGAAGGAGCTGATGAGGGTATCAGAGGAGCCCACCAGGACGTTGGAGGAGCTGACCAGGCTGGGGACCAACTTGCTGCCCGCGACTCGAAGGCATTGGAGCTGGTGCTCAAAGGTGACGTGCAGCATAACCAGGGGAGATTGTCTTGGACATTTCATCTACAATCGCAAGACTTTGTTGGACAGTGATAATGTATGTTGCTGCAGGCCTGTCACCCTTCTGTGGTGGAGTGACAGATGGCGTGGAACCTGTGCAGCCTCAGCTGAGGCGAGAACTAGGCCTCAAGCCACTGCCTTGCTTATTTCTGAAGATCATGTGAGGAAATACCAGAGGCGGTGAAGCGTGGCGTACAACCCCAGTGGGGTCTGACCTCTCCCCTCGGCGCCCAAGCGGTGATATGACAGGCTGGATTGCATGTGTTTGCGCACTGCCAGGAGACTGTACCATCAACTGCAGGGTATGTTACGGAGGGTTTTGGACTCTCCATATAGTTCTTCATGTAAATGTGCTTCTTCGCTCACTATTTTGAATGCGTTATTTTGTTTGTTTTGCATTTTGGCCCCAGAGAACGTTGTTTCATTTGCTGTATCCGTTATAGTTGAATAATAATTAAACTTGATTTGTTTTGATTTGATCCCCTCTGCCATCAGATTTCTGAATGGACAATGAACCCATGAACCCTACCTCAGTAATTTTCCTTCTATTTTTGCACCACATGTTGAATATAATTTTCTTTTTTTAATATATTTTTTTAATTGTAATTTATAGATTTTATTTTTATATATTGCAGTGTGCTGCTGCTGCAGAACAACATATTTCATGACATGTCAACGGTTCGAAACCTGGTTTGGATTCTGATATCTGACATTTTCTGGCACTTATCTGTTGCATCTGAAAGTTGTATTTCCTCATACACTGCCCAATAAATATTTCAAACAGCTAGATTCTCATGTCATAACGACAACAGATATATTCTAATCCAAGCTAGTTGACTGGACACGGAATTCAGTCAGAGTCCACATTAGTGAAATTGATGTAAATAATTTATTGTGCACATCTGTCACTTTACCAATATCTCATGATTCTGCAGATTCAAGAGTACTTTAAAGGACATCAATGGTTCATTTAACAAAAGCATTGTGACTATCTTTCAGAAATCAACAACTTACATTCTGGCTTTGTTACCAAATCCCTTCGTTATACATCTTTGATAATGTTCCTGTGAAGTTATGGGACACCTTGTAATGCCATATGTGTTTGCATGCTTTTATAGTTCTCTTCCTTGTTTGAAAGCCCTCTACAGTTACATTCTTCCTTATCCCTATAAATTCCCCCAGTCCTATAACCCTTTGAAATTCTCTCCAAATCAGTCCTGATGAAGGGTCTCAGCTCGAAACATTGACTGTTTACTCCCATCCATAGATGCTGCCTGACCTGCTGAGTCCCTCCAGCACACTGTGTGCATTGCTCTAGATTTCCAGCACCTGCAGCACCTCTTGTGTCTCTGACTTACCGCTCCACAGCTCTGAGTTTGATTGCTCCATCATCTGCAGCTGTGTTTTAATAGCCCTGACACAAGCCCTGAATCTTTTCTGTTTCTTTACCTTTCCACTGGCTATATTGTGCTCCTCTTCAGTGAAGTATTTTGGTTGTGTGTTGAAATGTTTTCTTATTTGGCTTGGTGTCCTGTGAGGTGATGTAATGCTTTATTGCATTCGGAGTGCAGTACTGTGAAAATTGTTGTTATCTTCAGCTAGCATTCCTTACAAAATTTAGGATTTTGTATCAGAGCAGGGCTAGCACTCAATGTTGCTAGTCAGAGAGTTTTCAAAGGAGGTAGAGGGGTGAACAATGCTGGTTAAGTACATAGTCACAGTCAGAGGTGGGGTAACCTAACAGAACAACTAACAGAAGAAGGAGTTTAGAAGGATTAATGGTGCCTAACGGCAACTCCTTTTCCTTGCATCTTCCGACACAGCTCTGTTTCCATCTTTAATATCTCTATTTTTCCCCTTCAGGGTTCTTTTGAAGACCCTGATCTGGAGTTACGCACTGACTACGGTTCTTTGCGGGAATGGACCCGCTCTCGTGGCCGTTATTCGACACGCCGAGGGCTCGGCCTAAGAGCTTCGCTCGCCTCCGGAGGACCGAGATTTCCTGGGGGATCAGAGGTCAGTGTCCGAGCAGGAGATCAGTGTATCATGGGGAATGGAAGATCTAACCCTATGTGCCCAGAGACCCGAAACACAGAGCTCGGAAAAAGTGATGCAACGGACTTTTAGCAAGTTGTTTGTTATGTCTCCCCTCTCACTGTGAAACGGAGACACATCTTTCTCCTTTATTAGGGGGGGAGAGAGCCTGTGACGTCGAATACCAGATGAACTAATGGTCTTTGGAGTACTGCAGGTCTGTGTCTTTGCTGTCGCTTTGCTCACGCGTGAGTGCTCGGTGGCCGGTGCCGATGCTTTTTTTTGCCGGTGGGGGGAGGGGGAGGGGTTGCTTGCTGCCGCTTACACTTGGGGGGGGGGAGCTGAGGGGACTTTGGGGTTCTAACATTTAACCGTCATTCATCCTTTGTTTTTGTGGATGGTTGCGAAGAAAAAGCATTTCAGGAGGAAAATTGTTTACATTTCTCTGATATTAACTGTACCTTTGAAACCTTTAAATGTGTTGAAATGTTGAACACAAAAAACACCTAAACAGAGATGATAAAATATATGTAAATACTTCTGAACAAAAAGGAAGAACCATAATGGTGGAAGATATCAGGTACCAAACCTTAACTGTGAAAGAAACGATTCAAGTAATAGAATTTTTCATAACAGTTTGGGATTCAGATGTTGTTGCAAGGCCAGCATCTACTGGCCATCCCTAGTTACCCTGGAGGAGGTTGTGGTGAGCTGTCTCGTTGGCTTGCTGTAGTCCTTCTGATGAAGTGTTTCCAGTGTTGTTTGGCAGGGATTAGACCCAGCAACACCTTTCCAAGACTTCATGTTCTGTGGCTTGATGATTTCAACAGAATAGTTGAAGTGCCAGCTAGAATTCAATTCAGAAAGGTGTGAAGTAATCCTATTTGGAGAGCAAAAAAGTCAAAGTCACACACAGCAAGGGGTAATATACCAGCAAGTGCAGCAGAGTGTTTGTCCTCAACTTGCTGAAGTTGTCAGGACTGCTATCTCCAAATCCATTAAGTAAACTCTCCTTTCCCGGCTGAATATTTCCTGGGAGGTTGCGCTGGAATGACTTAAAACGAAAGAGTGCAGTAGAGAGTTTTGTTTATCACACTGCAAGAAGGATGCAATAGCACTTGAGATGATGCAGAGAAAATTGCCAGGTGTCAGTTGCAGGAGACGCTGACAAGGCCAGGGAACAAAGGTGAACTAACTGTAGAGTATAAACGTATAAGACACTGAGACATAATAGGCTGGAATGACCTATTTTCCATAGTAGGCAACATAGGTGAAAGGTAAATAAAGGACCAGAGAGAGGAGAGGTTTAAGAAAATTGGCTCCATGTGTGCGCACACACACACACACACACACACACACACACACGCGCACACACACACACACACACACACACACACACACACACACACACACACACACACACACACACACACACACACACACACACACACACACACACACACTTTAGCAGGCCAGGCAGCATCAGTGCAAAAGAGTACAGGCGGATACGATAGGGTCTTTTAAGAGGCTTTTAGATAGGTGCATGGAGCTTAATAAAATAGAGGTCTATAGGTAAGTCTAGCAATTTCTAAGGTAGGGACATGTTCGGCACAACTTTGTGGGCCAAAGGGCCTGTATTGTGCTGTAGGTTTTCTATGTTTCTATGTTTCTTTTGACATTTTGCTCTGAGACTCTTCAGCGGGACTGGAGAAAAAAGATGAGAAGTCGGAGGAAGAGATGGAGGGAGGGGAGGTGATGCACCATCAATAACTGAGACGTAAAGGCGAGACATCAGCTTTTATCGACTGGAAGAAGGAACCAGCAGTGAGTGACCACCATACTACATCCTGGAGACTGAGAGGCCGGGCCCAGGCTCTGATTGTCTTTATACAGGGGTCTGTGGGAGGAGCCACAGGAGCAGTCAGCAGGGAGCGTGTCCAGACAGGCACACGTAGTTCACCACAGGAGGAAGAAACACAAGGTGATAGGTGAAACCGGAAGAGGAAGGGGTGAAGTAAAGAGCTGGGAAGTTGATTGGTCAAGGAGATACAGGGCTGGAGAAAAGAGAATTTGATAGGAGAGGACAGAAGGTACTTCCCTCCCCTCCCCTCCCTGGTGTCACCTATCACCTTCCTCCCCTCCAACCACCTTCTTCCTCTGACTCTTCAACATTTTTTCTCTAGTCCTGCCGAAGGGTCTCTGCCCAAAATATCAACTGTACTCTTTTCCATAGTTGCTGCCTGGCCTGCAGAGTTCCTCCAGTATTTTGTGTGTGTGTTATAACCAACTGGGTTAAGGACAGCGATTTGGAAAGTGGGATTTGTGTAATCAGGATAAATATCTGGTATTATCACAATGGGCAGGTTGGTTCCTGTGTGTTTCTTTACTTCTATGAAAACTTATTTCCACCATCACTTGCCCTGAAGATATTTCCTGCTTATTATTACTTTTCAGCCATCACAGAGCAGCACAAACACATTTTTAAGGATATAAATTAAATACCATGAGCCCCTATATTACACTTGTGGCTAGTGTTTCTGGCTTTCCCCAAAACTACAACATGGGGTCAAGGAGTATCAGGATTTTTAAAAAATAACTAGTTTATTGGCAAACACTGGAAGAAAGAGTGAATACTTAATTATCCCCTCACTCCCTGACTCGGTGCCACCGAATCTCTCACAAAGTGCTTTGTTACATGAAAGTTGCTATAAATTGTATGTGTTGCAATAGCTTCATCCATGCCACATGACCAGCCTACTTCAGAAATTGGCGATGAAGAGATAAATGTAGGCTGTCAGCTGACTCTACTGTTCTGCACTCCCTCTCCATAGCAACCCAGTCATAATATCCCACAGCCCAGTCTGCTCAAGAACAGAGCTTTTGAGAAGGCTGCTAGCAAATGCTGTTTTCCAGCTGGGGAGGCAAAAGGCTGCAGAGGCCGGGTTCTCTTGCACTGAAATAGGCGGCTGCAAAAAGTGATTCGTTGCTGTTAAGAGGCTTGTCATGTTGCTTTTCCTGCTATCTCGTTAGGGACATGCATGTGGATCTCCACTGCTCGTTTACAGATTTAAAGCACAAGTGAGGGAACTTGCTTTCTTTAAACAAGACTTTCCTTATGGTATTATCTGAGAGAACTTACAATCCCCAGAGAATGACACCTTGCCCTACTGTCCTGTTTATTATTTATTGTAATGCCTGCACTGTTTTTGTGCACTTTATGCAGTCCAGTCTGTAGTCTAGTGTAGCTTTCTCTGTTTTTTTATTACTTAGTCAGTCTAGTTTTTTGTACTGTGTCCCCAGCAGTTATGGTTGAAATGACAATAAAAGTTGACTTGACTTCTTTTCATATCCCAGAACTGGACACACTTTCTTGCATCATACAAGTCAGCCATTCGGCCCATCAAATTCATGCTGGTCCTGAGAGCAAAGCCATCCATCCCATCCGGGTGGTGGAGAATTATTTCACCCAGAGGGTGGTTAGAATCTGTCATGCGCTGCCTGAGGAAGTGGTGGAGGGAAAAAAATCTCGGCACAGTTACAAAATATCTAGCAAGTACTTGAACCAGCAAGGCATATAAAGCTATGGGCCCAACACAGGGGTTAGTACTGGTTGGTGCAATGGTTACCGCAGATGTGGTGGCTGCAAGGCCTGTTTTTGTGACTCGTTGACATTGGAATTGTACAATACAGATAGGCCAGGGGTGGGCAAACTTTTTGACTTGAGGGCCACAAAGGGTTCTAAAATTTGTCAGGCGGGCCGAACCAGGAGCAGATGGACAGAGTGTTTTGGTAATACACCTCATAAGAGAAAATAAAATATCATGGGATATGTAGAAAACATGAGCTTTAATTTCAATTGAAAATGAACAAATGCATTACAACAAAATATCTGTCTTTGAAGTCCCATGGTATTTAGCTATTTATTGAAATGACTTTTAAAACACTGAAAATTAAATGAATAAAATACAGCGGGTTAGCATTACCTAATTTCAGATTTTACTATTGGGCAGTTAATATTAGATATTTGTTATGTTGGTTGAAAGATGGGGGTGGATCTTTTGGCCCTTGTTGGGTGAGTTTAGAAACTAAATCGGTATCAGCTTATGCTCTGGGTTCTATTTTAGGGACTTCTCTCCCTTTTGCTCTTTCTAAATTGCCGAAACGAATTGACAACCCGATAGTTAAACATACTTTGCGTATATGGTTTCAATTTCGGAGATTTTTTGGGTTGACTCAATTCGTTTTAAATAGTTCTATTGTATCTAATTGTTTTTTTCACCCTTCCATTATAGATCAAGCTTATTCGGCTTGGAAAACTAAGGGATTACTAAGATCTTCTGATTTATTTTTAGATAATTGTTTCATGTCTTTTGAGCAATTATCCAACAAATATAACTTGCCGAGATTTCATTTTTTTAGATATTTACAGATTAGACATTTTTTAAGTTCTGTACTCTCTACGTTTCCAAATTTTGTGCCTTCAGATATTTTGGAGAGTTTATTTGAATTAGACCCTTTTCAAAAAGGGCTTATTTCAAAACTTTATAATATAATTATGAAGATACGTTCAGAGCCTCTTTATAAGACTAAAAAGGATTGGGAAAGAGAGCTTAGTTTTAGTATTTCTAGTGAGAATTGGGATAGAATTCTTCAATTAGTTAATACATCATCGTTATGTGCCAAACATTCATTAATACAATTTAAGGTCAAATATAGGGCCCATATGTCCAAGGATAAATTAGCTCATTTTTACTCTCATATTAGTCCTATTTGTGATAGATGTCATTGTGCTGTCTTTACGACAGTTATTTAGTTTATAATATTTTCGCTTAGTAATTCATTCAATAGTATTTTCTAGTTAGAATTAGAAGTGTTTAAAGTGTATTCATTGCATGTAAAATATATCGGCATGCGATGACGTCACATCCGGTTTCGCCGCGTCTTGTGGGAAAATACCGGTTTGAAATTAGCGCGAGGGTGGGGGCTTTCCACGAGGCTCACCTGAGCACAAGCAGTTTTGCAGGCATGAGAAATCACAGTGAGAGCAACGCTGTAAGTTAATAGATAATCGATATATTGAACTAAGATGTTAATGCCGATCCTGTTAGAAGTAACGACGGTAGATAATGTTTATGCTTTCGTTAGTTAAAGAGTCGCGGATAGTTTGCATGGAAGTGTATTTAAAGTAGTCAATGGAGCAGGTAAACTCTCCCTGTATACTGCACCTTAGTGTAATGTAGTTATAGTCACCTTTGCAAGTATTTACACTTGAAATGTGATATTAAGGAAGGAACAAATACTGTATCAATCTTGTATTGTTTTATCAACAGTTTTCACCATATGTTAATGTGAAGAGTGAACAGTAAATGGTTAATCTTACTGCGATCTGGTTTGCATTGGCTGTGGTTTATCCGGACGTTAAATTCGGCGTTTCATTACACCCGAAGGAGAACGTTACAGTGAAAAAGCGGCATTATCAGGTGTTTCAAGTGCTGCAATGTCAGCTCAATCCAGCATCAAGTCGACGCCGCCCAGCGACAAGGGCAGTAAACCGACATCAAGTAAGCCCACCCGGGCGTTATCAGGTGTTCCAAGTGCTGCAATGTCAGCTCGATCTGGGATCAAGTCGATGGCGCCCAGCGACAAGGGCAGTAGAACGACATCAAGTAAGTCCACCCAGGCAAGAGCCAAGGCAGAAGCCGCCAAGGTGCGACTGCATTACGCCAAACAAGAAGCAGTTTTGAAAATGAAACTGGCCACCAGAGAAGCCGAAATCCAGAAAGAAAGGGCCGCCAGACAAAGAGAAGATGCTGCCAGAGAAGCCGAAATCCAGAAAGAAAGGGCCGCCAGAGAAGCCGAAACCCAGTTGGAAATGGCAAAAATATCGACAGAGTTGCAAGTGCTGCAGCGAGAAAGTGAAGAAGAAGCTGCCATGGTGGAAGCAGAGTACATAGAAGAAGCTGAAGGGTCGCGTGATCTGACCGAAACAAGTTCTGCTTTAGAAAGGACCAGACTGGAACGCACGAGCGACTATGTACAATATCAAGCAGACAGGCAGGCTCGTCTCCCCTCTCCATACCTATTCGATAACTTCCCCAGCTACGAGGAAGAGAATTTACCCTCGCGGCTCCGCGATGAAGTCAAGAATGAAAGAGCTGACAACCGATATACTTTGACACCAAAGTTACAAAGTTCCATGCGAAGAGACGCGGAGGTTGAATCCAGGATGGCAAATTCCATGAGAAACGTGCGTTCTCAGTCATATAGGCGCCAACGTACTTCTCCAGCCCGCATGCCGCTTGCAGCCGATCCCACGCTGCAGTATTTAGCACGACGGGATCTCGTCACTTCGGGACTGTACCAGTTTGACGATAAACCCGAAAATTACCGTGCTTGGCTCTCCACATTCACCAACGTGATTGACGGGGTCCAGCTCAGTGCAACCCAAAGGTTGGACCTTATGGCGAAATGGCTGGGGAAAGAATCACGCGACCAGGTGAGACGCATGCGTTCAGTGTACATCAACAAACCTGAGCTAGCCTTAAGCGAAGCGTGGGAGAGACTTTGGGAGAGATATGGGGCCCCCGACATTATTGAAGCGGCGCTATATCGACGTCTGGAAAACTTTCCTAAGGTGTCAGCCAAAGATCACTTTAAGTTAAGAGAATTCGGAGATTTACTCATGGAGATCCAAGGCTCCAAAGAAGATGGCTATTCAGCTGGTCTAGTACTCCTAGATACTCCATCCGGGATTAGACCAATTGTGGACAAACTTCCATTTGGGCTGCAGGACAAGTGGCTGACTGTTGCCTCAGAGTACAAGGAAGACCACGATGGTCGATTTCCTCCCTTTAAGCACCTCACTAGGTTTGTGTGCAAGGAGGCGAAGAGGCGAAACGACCCTAGCCTTGTAGGTCCAGGAAGCAGTTCGATTTACACCAAGCCAGGCAGATCCGTTTCGAATGTTTTCAACATTGATAAACCCGTGTCAGTGCTCAAGACCGAAGCCCTTACAACTAACAACGACCCTGGCAAGTATTGTCCATTGCATAACAAACCTCACCCCCTGAAAGCATGCAGAATGTTTAGGGAAAAACCCCTTGAAGAGAGGACGGCTCTTCTCAAGGAGAAAAGAATATGTTTTAGATGCTGTTCCTCAACCTCTCACCTCGCCAGAGAGTGTACGATCGCCGTGAAGTGTCCGGAATGTGGCAGCCCAGATCACGTCGAGGCCATGCATCCCGACCTGTCACCACAAACCGAGAGCGCTCCTTCACCCCCACAACAGGACGGCGGGGAGGGAGAGGCTCACTCTAGGTCAATAGCTGTCAGCACGAACTGTACAGAAGTTTGCGGTCAAGCTCAGTCAAGTCGTTCTTGTTCCAAGATCTGCCTCACTAAGGTGTACCCTAAAGGAGCCAAAGACAAGGCCATCAAAGCCTATGTGATTCTGGACGATCAGAGCAATCGTTCACTAGTCAGTCCAGAGTTCTTTAAATTGTTCAACATTGAGAGTGAGCGGTTCCCATACTACCTCAAAACTTGCTCAGGCAACATGGAAACCCAAGGAAGGAAGGCAGAAGGCATCCAGATCGAGTCCCTGGATGGTAAAGTCGTCATCTGTCTCCCTCCGCTCTTAGAGTGCAATGAAATCATGAATAACCGCGCTGGGATCCCGACACCAAGTGCGGTGCTACACCAGCCGCATCTCCACCACATCGCCAAACACATCCCAGAACTGGATCCGAAAGCGGAAATACTCCTGCTATTAGGAAGGGATGTTATCCAGGTACACAAGGTTAGGCAGCAGATCAATGGACCACTCAACGCCCCCTTCGCGCAACGTCTGGATCTGGGCTGGGTGGTGATAGGAGAGGTGTGTCTCGGTGACGTACACAAACCGATGGTTAACACACTCAAGACCAATGTGCTAGAGAGTGGCCGCCATTCAATCTTTCAACCCTGCCCGAGTGTCCCGTGCATCAAGGAAGCACAACAAGGCGTTAACAAGTGCGAGGCAAGCGACGAGTCGCTGGGCCAGTCAGTCTTCGCTCTAACGAAGTATGACAACAAACTTGCACAATCAGCTCAAGATACCATTTCTTTAAAAACCAAAGACACCAAGGTCTTCAGAGATGAAGCAAATAATGGGGTTGCCCCATTGCCAATCAGAGAACCACGCCAGCGCTCACCAGATAACAAAGAGCAGGCAGTCAAACGGTTCACGTCCTTACGGAAAACCCAGAAAAGGAAACCTGAGATGCAGCAACACACCCGATTGGCCCACGAGGTACTGTGCACCCTAATGGCAGAGGTCACAGCCATTATAAACGCACAATCATTCCTACCTGTGTCTTCTGACCCAGAAAACCCCTTTATACTTTCGCCATCAACGCTCCTTACGCAGAAGGCAGGAGCACCTCCTCCACCAGGAGACTTCTCAGACAAGGATTTGTACACAAAGCAATGGAGACAAGTCCAGGCTCTGGCAAATCAGTTCTGGTCCCGCTGGAGACAGAAATATCTACACTCGTTGCAACAGAGACGAAAGTGGACAGAACCCCACAGGAATCTTCAAGTTGGAGACTTAGTCCTGCTCAGGGACAAGCAAATCGCTCGCAACAGCTGGCCAACGGCCAGAATCACTGCTACATTCCCTAGCGAGGATGGACATGTCAGGAAGATCGAATTGAAGACTACCGACCAAGGCGATGTGAAAATTTACCAAAGGCCAGTTACAGAAGTTATTCTACTTCTACCCAATGACTGATTAAGAGACTAAGTTTTGTACTCTGCTCATTGTGACCTTACGAAGGTCAAGCGGGGAGTGTGCTGTCTTTACGACAGTTATTTAGTTTATAATATTTTCGCTTAGTAATTCATTCAATAGTATTTTCTAGTTAGAATTAGAAGTGTTTAAAGTGTATTCATTGCATGTAAAATATATCGGCATGCGATGACGTCACATCCGGTTTCGCCGCGTCTTGTGGGAAAACACCGGTTTGAAATTAACGCGAGGGTGGGGGCTCACCACGAGGCTCACCTGAGCAGAAGCAGTTTTGCAGGCATGAGAAATCACAGTGAGAGCAACGCTGTAAGTTAATAGATAATCGATATATTGAACTAAGATGTTAATGCCGATCCTGTTAGAAGTAACGACGGTAGATAATGTTTATGCTTTCGTTAGTTAAAGAGTCGCGGATAGTTTGCATGGAAGTGTATTTAAAGTAGTCAATGGAGCAGGTAAACTCTCCCTGTATACTGCACCTTAGTGTAATGTAGTTATAGTCACCTTTGCAAGTATTTACACTTGAAATGTGATATTAAGGAAGGAACAAATACTGTATCAATCTTGTATTGTTTTATCAACAGTTTTCACCATATGTTAATGTGAAGAGTGAACAGTAAATGGTTAATCTTACTGCGATCTGGTTTGCATTGGCTGTGGTTTATCCGGACGTTAAATTCGGCGTTTCGTTACACCCGAAGGAGAACGTTACAGTCATTCTGAAATTGCGTCTTTAACTCATATGTTTTGGTCTTGTTCATTTTTGGAGAAATATTGGAAAGATATTTTTGATATTATTTCTGCGGTTTTGAATATCGATTTACAACCTCATCCTATTACCGCAATTTTTGGTTTACCAATCTTAGACTCACTGCATTTATCTTCTTCTGCCCGTCGAATGATTGCATTTCTAACTCTGATGGCTAGAAGATCTATATTGTTGAATTGGAAAGAAATTAATCCTCCCACTGTATTTAATTGGTTCTCTCAAACTATGTTATGTTTAAATTTAGAAAAAATTAGAAGTGGTACTTTTGAGACTTCTGTTAAATTTGAAAAGTTATGGAGACCATTTATTCAACATTTTCATATGATGTAATATGACCCTGTGCCAAGTTCATTTGATTTCCCAGCTTTTAGCTTATGTATTTTGAGAGGACCGGAAGTGACGGCATTGATGAATACTTATTTTTGAGAGATATTATAAACAGCCCCCTTTTTTCTCTCTCTTTTTTTGCTTCTTTTTTCTTCTATATTAGTTATTAGTTATTAGATTAGATTAGCTAGTTTTGCATTATCTATTTTTTTGTTTTTTTTCTTTCTTTTTTCTGTTTTCTTTATATTATATATTATGAAATATTTAGACTTACTATGTTCATACATATATTTTATGGCTTATGTCTTGGTAAACTCATTTGTATTGTAACTATTATGTATGTTTTTTTTCATATGTAATGGAATTTATATGTTGGTAATTTCTTTATCAATATATCATTTGTATTCTGTCCATATTACTAATATTAATAAAAAGATTTAGAAAGAAAGAAAATACAGCTTTTTTAATAGTAACAGTTATTATTTTAAAGCAGTGAAAATTCTGTTATCCTTAAAGGTATTATCATCATCACTCTCCTCCTGACTCTCTTTATTTCAAAAATGGTAGGAAATGCAGGTCTACTTGTCCTGCTCCTTCTTATTCAATTGTCTCCTGTGCCAAAACTCAACAACGACCAGCACAAAGACAGAACAGTGAGAGCGCGCCAGTTTGCGGTGCGCATTATTTGATCTGGAGCGCATTTTTTATTTTGAGAACGTACATGCACCTGCACACTACTCATGTCCATCACTTAACAGAAATGACATGTAACATGTAAGGCTTATTGAAAAAAATATTTTCAAATGCATTTTTTACATAACACAACAAAGAAACTTATTTTTAATTTCAGTGGGAACAGTGTTGTTGGTCTCCCTTTTTAGCCAGCGCATCAAAGTCTGGATTTAGTTTTGTTGTGGCAATTCTCAGGATGGATCTGAGGTGTTGGTCAGTTAACTTGGATCTGTGGCTGGCTTTGTTGATGTTCATGACGCTGAACGCCTGTTCACACAAATAGGTCGAGCCGAACAAAGAGTAAAGCGCAAATGTGGAGTAATACGCTGCACCTCAACAAAGGTCAATGTGTAGCGGTGTGCTACATGCAGCACTAAAATTATGACATGAACTCGGTAACTGCAGTCGAAGAAAAAAACTTTATTCGAAATCCCCAGCCTCACTTTTAAACCTCCCTTAACCTGCCCCCCTGCGCAGAGGCTCCAAAGCTCTGTGCTCGCAAATCCCCGCAGAACCCCGCGGAACGCTGGCTAATTGTGAGCCGGTTCGGATGCGCCAGGAAATGGGTCGCCACAAACGTATATAGAATGCGTCATCTATTGGGAAAACGCCAGAATTGCAGGGAAAAAACGTTAACAAGGTTTATTAATATAATTTCATCAAGTTCTGCGGGCCGGATTAAAAAGCTTAACGGGCCGCATATGGCCCGCGGGCCGTAGTTTGCCCATGCCTGAGATAGGCTCTTCAGCCCGAGTTTCAGCTGACCCATTTAGACTCATCCTGTTTTATCCACCCTCCCCCCCAGATCCTACCACTCAACTGCCCACTGGGGGTATTGGCAGTGCAGGTTTAACCAGACAACTTGCACATCCTTTGGATGTGGGAAGGAATCAGAGCAGACAGAGGGACACATGGCAGCCCGCGCAAACGCTGCACCGACAGCGCCAGGGATCAGGTTTAAACCCGTGTCACTGGGGCTGCAAGGAAACGGCCCCACCAGTCGCACTGTTGTACCAGCACTTACTTTCTCAGTAATCTATCCACTCGTCCATGCCCCGGATCCTCCTGCCTTTACCCTGGCTAACTTGCGGTAGCCGATTAAACGATCAACCAGGATATCTGTGGGATAAGGGAGGGAAATGGAATACTCAGTGCAAACCCATGCAGTCACAGGAAGAACAAGCAAACACACACATAAAGGACCGGTGATGAACAGCAGAGCTCTCTGCAGTGCCACTGCACTACAAAGAATGTTTCAGGCTCCTAGAAGACCCAAGTAAGAAGGGAATTGGTTTTCACTGTCTGTTGAGAGAAGCACAGCCCAAAATAATTGCTGCATATTTTATAGACCTTTTGTTCGGTGTAAATCCCATATTTCACTGATGTGTTCATAACTGAGTGCCCAAGCATTGCAGGAAGTAGTGGAAGAGGTTATACTACATGCAGCAAATTGGAGAAAATCTTACGATTGTTGAGATGATAGCACAAGAGGAGACCCAAGCGTACTCAGGAAGAAGTTATGATATGCAAGCTACAGCACTTTTGGGATGAATTTGTTTAAACTGTGAACTGCTTAGCACTGCGTTGCTTTATTAAGATGTAAGAAAAGAATCCTTCAGTTCAATAGCAAAATGCTAACTTGCACCAGCAAGTTTTATAAAAAGGCTAAGTTTAATTACTCGGCATTCAAATGATGAGGAGAATCAAAATGGGGTCAAGTTCCAGCTTGTGCAAATGAAGTAGTAAACGTAGGGTTTCTTAAAATGGAGCTGTCCGTTTTGGATGGTAGTAATACTTGAACAATCACACATTTAACTTTACATTATAGCAACAATTCTTGCTTATCAAACAGATAGATTTCGAAGCTGTACAGGAAAGGCTATGGATACAGGATGAATAGAATACCCATTGAAAAATTAATCTTAAGATGAAGAAATGCGAAGAATTCTAAGAAGCATGATTGTTAAAGGGAAAGGAATAATTTATTTGCACATTTGGTAATGAATCTTTGGACTTCCCAGTAATCGAGCTCATTTAAAAAAGAGATAAAATGAATTTTCATATTTCTCATGGAATAGAAGAGAGCAAATTAAATCTGTGCTGATTTTCAGACAAATCCACCACTCCTATTCCCCAAGTTCATCAACTTCACCCTAATTTTTCTACCATGACCTACACTGGGGATCATTTACAATAATCGATTAACACAGTAGCCAGCCCATCTTTGAAGAGTAACTGGAGTAACTGGAGTATCTGGAAGAAGTTCGGACAGGGAGAAAATGTAGACTCCACAGAAATGGAGGGTTGAAACCAGGTTCCTGAGCCGAGGGGCACTATTAACAGCTGCTGCAGCTCTGCATCAATCCCACCCCTGGACCCACCCTTTTCTGGAGAGGCCATGGCTGTCCAGGTGACCCCAAAGTATATAGACCCATCTGGTTATTCAATAAATGAAGTCAGTAAGAGAAGCAAGAGACAAGCAGGGAACATGTGAATGCTCAGCATTGATAGTTAATGCTGAAACTTGTGCGACCCTCTTACCGGGCTTGTATTGGAGTATAAAAGTTGAAACTTGCTATTTGCTAGAGAATTAAATCTTAGGAATGTAGAAGACAATGGTGTGTTAATAAGAGGAAGCAAAGAGATGTAGATTATGTAGATTGAACTTGCTACTTGCTATGCATGTACCCAATTTAGTAAGAGAATGAAATCATAAGAATGTAGAAGACAATGGTTTGTTAATGACAGGTAGCTAAGAGATGTAGATTAGAACATGATTAAGTCAATAGGTAGAAACAATAGTGGCGGATGTACTTGTGATATGCAACTGTAGACTGATTGGACATGCTAATGCAACTAAACCAGGAGATTGCTATAAAAAATGCTATGTACAAGGATCGGTGGGCAATCAGCGACTAGCTCAATGTCTGTCTCAGCTTTGATTTGCAAATTAAAGTTTAACCCTTCTTGAAGAATCTTCTGCGTCTCCTAGTCCTTTGTGGGGCACGAGAAACCACGACAAAATTGGCGACCGCGACAGGACTGGAAAGAGACCCGCAGAAAGGAAACGGCAGATTGGAGACGCTTCCCAGTCCTCTAGGGACCCCCACAAGGCTAACAGAATTAAGGGTGCACCCAAACAAAAGGTAAGCGCTTTTTGCGACAATTTGGACTAAGAATTCTGTTTGTTTTGGGGAGGTCTTGGAGTCTCAGAAGTGTGGAACCACTGCCGAAGGGTCTCTCTGGTCCAAAGAATCTGGCAGAATTGGGGGTTAACAGGAGGCTCAGAGGATTGATCAAGAACACTGCAGTGAGGGTAAGTACAAATAAGTTAATAAGAAGTTAAGAAAAATTCCACGTGGTGTTGATGAATCCCTGTGGATACCGCTTCGTATGAAATGAAGGTCTGAACGGGTAGGGAAAGGGAAAATAGAGAAAATCCCTGTGGATGCCGCTTCATATGAAATGAAGGTCTAAACGGGCAGGGAAAGGAAAATAGAGAAAATCCTCGTGGATACCGCCTAAAGAGATAAGAGTCTGAATAGACAAGGTGCAAAGAGCAAGTTTTGTGGGTACCGCTCTGAATAGAGGTCTGTACGGGCAGAACAGAATAGGAAACGAGGGCAGTCCAATATATAGCTTAAAGCGCTGGTAGATAGACGATAAACTAGGCATAGAATTAGAGTAAATAATATTATCCAGTAAACGAACTGTGAATCTCTGAAATACCTTAAAAAGAGAGAATAACATGACAGGTAAAGGAATGGCAGTAGAGATTCTGAGCAAAAAAAAAATCCCGGTAAATAAATATGAGATCACAAAAACTTCAGAAAATTGGGAAAAGAGAACCAAAAACCTGGTCACAAAATGGCCAAGAGAAGGAATGTTTGATGTAAGCTTGTGCAAAGAAATGGAGGCACTAATTAAAAATTACAAACCAAAAGATAAATCTAAGAAAAGTGGGCAAAAAAGAGAACGAGAAATGGAAGTGCTAAAACTCTTCAGAACGGAGGGAGAGAGGCTGAGGAGGACAGGTAGAATATTGATTACAAGCGAGGAAGACACTAAGGTGCTGGAGAAACAGCCTGTTAGAGAGAGAGGAAGGTACAGTGAGAAGCTGGCTTCAGCTCCGTACCCGGATGTGAAAGAAACAGAAAAGCCCCCTCCCTATAATGAGGAAGGAACCCCTAAGCAGTGCCCCCTGCTGACGGGAACAGTAAACATGCAGGGAGAAGTACAAGTTTGGGATAATGAGGAGGAAAAAAGACAATACGAGAAGGAAAAAGCAGCGATATGGAAGGAGATACAGGCAGAAAGGATAAAGGTGGAACAGGCAAAGAGAGAAATGAAAGAAGAGATTGAATGGATGAAATACTTGAGAGAGGAAAAGGAGTATGAGGAGTATCGGTTATACCATAGAAATAAACAGACTAGAAAAGAAAGTGGCTCATCAGGGCAGGAAGAGATGAGGCATTCAAGAGGAAGTGGAAAAAAGATAGGAGATGAGAGTCTTGGAGAAACACAAGAGAGAAGGAAATCAAGCACGAGTAAGGATCATGAGGAGTCCCTGCCACAGGTGTACAGACACGGACAGGAAGAAAGAGAAGGTGACTCATTGGAGGAGCAAGAGTTAAGTGGAGAGACAGAGGATGCGAGAATTTGTGGGGAAGAGATATGAGGCAGAAGCCTAGAAGAGCAGAAGGAGGCAGTAGGGGAGCGACTGGCGGAAGTAGAGAGAGAGAGAGAGAGAGCTAGATAAGTTACTGAGAGGGGATTGCCAGAGGAGATGTGAAAAATACTCCAGGGGCCAACCAAGTATTGAATCAAGACAGAAAGGAAGGACTCCACAGGGAGACCGAGGGAAGAAGAGGACCCCGGAGACATTTGTGTGGGAGGCAGTAAAGACATACCCTGAGACAGATGGGGAGTCAGGTGAGGAGGAGAGCCAGGGCAGGTGGGAAGAAGGAGGAAGAATGATGCCGTTGTTAGTTAAAGGATCAGGACAAGTGCAGTACATCCCTTGGGGATCCCAGGACCTAGAAAGGCTGAAAAACACTCTGCCCAGTCTACATGAAGGAGCAGGGAAATGGTTTAGAGCCTTTGAAGAAGAAACGGCGGGACGATTATTGACTATGGGAGATTTGAAGTCACTATTGATAAGGTTGATGGGAACCTCCAAATTTAACAAACTAATGGAAATGGCTGGCATAGTAAACTTGAACGACCCGAGAACTGATGGAGACGGATTTGACAGAGTGAGGCAGAGGGTATGGCAGGCCCTCAGGAAGCTTTATCCACCCAAAGTGGACCCCAAAGCCTTAAAGGGGGATCCACTGGGAGACACTGAAAACCCAGCAGCCTACGTAGAAAACCAGTTGGAAAGGTGGAGACTGGAGACTGAGCAAGAGGTGGAAAATAGCTTATTTATCACCACACTGTTCCGACATAGCATTTTGGATGCAATGCCTCCGCAAGTAAAATCCAAACTGGAGGAAGTGGTTGGGCTGACGTCAATGATCCCACAAGAATTTAGAGAGCACATAATCCATGCAGTTGAGAAATACCGGAAAGACAAACGAAGGTTGGCTGAGCAGCAAGAAGAGGTGCAAAGAAAGTTAATACAAATGCAGCTCGAAGAACTCAAGAAGAAGGAAAAAGAGAAAAGCAAAAAGATGCTGCCAGCAACCACCGGTCCGAGTACAGCCATCGAACTGGATGAAGCACCGCTATATGGAGGAACCGATCATACTGTAAGACAAGGGCCAGAAAAACCCATGCCAATAATCAACGTCTTCGGAGGAGCATTCCCACAAATGCCCTATCAGGAACAGACTAAATTCAAACAGCCCAGACAGGACTGGAAGTCCCAAGGAGGGGGACAGAGGAGCTATGGGCAGAGGGGGCCAGTGAGGAAACAGGGGGAAAGAGAGGTAGAGAGATTGTGCTGGGGATGTAATCAGCCAGGTCACATGAGAAGAGATTGTCCGTTTACAGTATGGCCTGTCACACACCAGCAGGAACTGATAAGAAGGGAACTAAAGTTTAGCCAAGGACCAGCCCCCACAGGCCCAAGCAGACCTGTGAACCCCTATGTGATGTATCAGGGGTGCCCCGAGAACTCGAGTGGGAAGGAACATTACCCAATGATAACAAGGGAGGCTGACGAGGAACCCATTGTTCAGGTTATGTTAGAAGGGCAACTGACACCAATGATGATAGATACTGGAGCCACGTACACTTGTGTACAGCCACAGTATGCCCTTCACCTTCCCATGTCAGGAAAGTTTATTAAGATGGTAGGGTTCTCGGGGAAAACACAGTTGACACAGTGCACGGCTCCAGTGCGGTTGAGAATGGGAAATAAAGGAATTGTTTTGCCGGTGCTAGTATTTAAAGGAACTCCGATTAACACAAGAGACAGGCACAGGAAAAGCAAAGCAGCCAATAGCATACTACAGTACAAGACTAGATCTAGATGAGGTGGTTCAGGGGTATCCACCCTGTTATCAGGGATTGGCGGCGCTGTACTATGCATATGGAAAGGCATCATCTGTAACCCTGGGCTATCCTGTGACTCTGTACACACACCACAAAGTAGCAGAATTGCAGAAAAGAGGAAATTTGTGCTGACGCCAGCCAGGATAGCAGCATATCAGATGCTATTGACATTTCCAGATATAACTATACAGAGATGCACTACCAGTAATATAGCCGATTTTGTCCCTTTGGGCTATGAAGGAGAGCCCCATGATTGTGTAGGGAAGACGATGGCATTTGCCAAATTGAGAACAGATTTATGGTCAGAACCACTAGAGGATGCAGATAAAAAGGTTCTGTTCGTAGATGGCTCTTGTTATAGGGATTATGATGGAAATCATGCAGGGTTCTCAGTAGTGCAGCAGGATCAGTTGAGCTATAAGATTATTAGGATGGAGTCCTGTCCCCAACCGTGTTCCATCCAACTAGCGGAAATCAAAGCCCTGACAGCTGCGTGTGAAATGATGGAAGGTGAGAAAGTAGACATCTATACTGATTTGGCATACGTTCATGGAATATGCCATTTGTTCGGGGCAGTGTGGAAGCAGAGAGGTTTTTAAAAAAGTAATGGAGATCCCATACAACATTGTCAGCAAATTCTAGACTTAATAAAAGCCATGATGAAACCTAAAGCATTGGCTATAGTAAAATGCCAGGCACATAAAAAGGGAAATGATGTAATAACAGGAAAATCAAGCTGCGGACGAGGCAGCCAGAAAAGCGTCTGGATGTACATCAGCTGTCACTGCCCCCCAGGTAAGCCTAGCTCCAGAACCTGAGGTAGAGGACCTAATTGAAATACAAGGTAAGGCAACTTTGGCAGAACAGACAATGTGAAGAAAAAGGAGGGCCAAGCAGAACCCGGAAGGCTTGTGGAGCATGGAAGACGGTTTGTTGGTAGCGCCCACCCCTCTACTGACGATTCTGATTTCAGAAGCACATGGGATGGACCATTGTGCAAGGGGGGAAGTGATAAAGAAAATAAAGAAGGATGGTTTTTGGTCACCTTATTTACAGGCTTCAGTGGACTTTGTCTTGTCACAGTGCGAGGTATGTGCACAGAATAATGTTCGGAAGGGAATTACAACCCCAATAGGTCACATTCCTGTACCTGAAGGACCATTTAAACATCTAGTGATCGATTACGTAGACATGATAAAGACAGTGAGAGGGAAAAGATACATGCTGGTAGTAATTGATTGATTTAGCAGATGGGTGGAGGCGGTACCTTCAAGAGATCAAGGGGCAAAGACAGTGGTAAAATTTCTGACAACTGAAGTGATCCCAAGGTTTGGAATACCTACAGAAGTTAGCTCAGACAATGGTTCAGCTTTTATCCAGAAAGTGGTCAAACTGGTACTACAGGCGCTGAGGATAAAGCAAAGATTTGGATGTGTATACCCCCCTCAGTCGCAGGGCGTGGTAGAGAGATTTAACGGAATCCTGAAAGCAAAACTAAACAAAATTTGTGCAGACACTAAACTTAATTGGGTCGATGTTTTACCGTTAGCATTGATGAGTTACCGCAAACTAATCGAATGACATGCCTGACACCGCATGAGGTGCTCACTGGGAAGCTATCATACCTGTGATAGGGGTAAGCAAAAATGTTGAATGGATAAACTATATATACTACAATCAACAGAGATTCATCAACTACACCGATGATGCGCTGGCGGCCTTAGGGCAACAGCTGGATGCAACTAGCAGGATGGCGTGGCAAAACAGACAGGTACTAGATTGGCTTTTGGCAGAAAAAGGGGGTGTGTGTGTAATGTTTGGAGAACAATGCTGCACTTTCATACCGAACAATACTAGCTCAGAAGGGTCTTTCACCAGAGCAATGAATAAATTAAAGAATCTGTGGATGGAGATCAAACAGAATGCAGGATTTGAACATCAGTTCTTTGATTGGTTGGAAAGTAGACTCGGAGGATGGGGAGCATGGCTGACTAAAATGGCAATAACTGTCAGTATTGTATTGTTGAGCTGTGCGCTTGTGCTGTGCTGTTTTCTTCCTTGTCTCAAATCTCTTGTAGTGTGTGCTGCAACCGAAAATGTATCATTACAGCCTACAACACCTGCAGGATGAACAAGAGCAAAACGACAATGTGGGAGTAGATTGTAAGGGCTTCTGAGTCTTTTTCCCGTCTCAGGTACAAAGGGACAGGTTTTTGGCTCAGCAGCCCAGGGTAACAGGGAGAGAATACTTTGAGGTCTTGGCGCAGAAAATTATAGTTTAACCCGAGATTTGGGAATAAGTGCTTGAGTTTATTGGGGCTTTTGTGCGCAGACTCTTAATCTTCTTTCTCTGTGTGAGAACCTCTGGGTCTCAAAGGGAAGATATATTGGAGTATAAAAGTTGCAACTTGCTATTTGCTAGAGAATGAAATCTTAGGAAGACAATGGTGTGTTAATAAGAGGAAGCTAAGAGATGTAGATTATGTAGTTTGAACTTGCTATTTGCTATGCATGTACCCAATTTAGTAGGAGAATGAAATCTTAAGAATGTAGAAGACAATGGTGTGTTAATGAGAGGTAGCTAAGAGATGTATGTAACCCCTTGGGTCACCTCAGGCTCGCTCAGCTCGTTCTCGTCTAGGGGAAGCAGCCTTCGGCCCCGCCAAACTGGATAATCAGCTGGTGTGGATGCTGTGTGATGTCCCCGCCTCGCCCAAAAACAGACAGTACACCATAAGCGATTATATGAGTAGAATTTATAAAGGTTACTATAACTATGTGATTAATAACGATACAGTATATATGAAGAGAAAAAAATAAAGAAAAGGCGCTAAACTTATCAAAGTCCAAACCACTTCGTGCACAACCGTTGGAGCTCAATTACTGAAGTCTTCTGGCCACCATTCAATCCCCTCCGAACTCCTCGACTCGCAGCTCAGGACCCTCTGAGTGGTCAACCAAGCACATCTAGCTTCATCCCCCCTCCTCGGAGTACCTCCTGGCCTCGGACCCCCGCTTGGGGTCCGTTCCTCACCCAGCTTACAGCATTGCATCCTCTCTCTCGACCCCTCCGTGCCGATCTACCCAAAAGCCCGTCAACAACCGCTTACAGACTCAGAAGCAAGAACAACATTAATCCCCATTTGTTTTACAAAGGAATACAATTCTCGTTATCAGTAAATTTTAACCCAAACAAGCTTCCAGCACTCTCTTGCAACAAAGGAGCATTCCTACTAGTTAACTAAACAAAAGAATCCCTTTTGATTACATACACAGTATACATACACAGTAACAAAGAAAAAAGAAGAAACCCCCCTTTACATGTAGATTAGAACATGATTAAGTCAATGGGTAGAAACAATAGTGACGGACGTACTTGTGATACGCAACTGTAGACCGATTGGATATGCTAATACAACTAAACCAGGAGATTGCTATAAAAAATGTTATGTACAAGGATCGGTGGGCAATCAGCGACTAGCTCAATGACTGTCTCAGCTTTGATTTGCAAATTAAAGTTTAACCCTTCTTGAAGAATCTTCTGCGCCTCCTGGTCATTTGTGGGGCACAAGAAACCATGACACTCGTAGACAAACTTGGCTCGTTAGCTAACAGCCATGTAACTTAGCAGTGAGAAGGCCACCTTCCGTAAGCAATTTATATCTCAGGTCAGCGTGACCTGGGTTCCAACAAACAGGAAAGTTGGGTGTTCTGATGAGGAACATTGATTGTAGCGAATGCCATGTAAATACGGCTCACACACAAATATCCATTGCCAAGAGAGCCTTCTTGGCAATCTCAAACAGCTCTGAACACCAGGTGAATGGACAGGGTTTTCAGAAAATTCTCTCCATCTCTCTTTTTGCGTACTCCCATGAATCTTCTCACGATGGAATGGAACCTTCACCTTTTTCAACCAGAACCGGACATACCAACACTAATGTATCAGCAACTCCAACATCTGCTTCTGAAAACTCCGGTTTCAACAACAAGAAACCATCCTCGGGCACTCATCATTAACAAGGCCCCAAATTTCCAGGGCACTAAATGCGTCAAATACCAGTTGTAAAAGGATCTGTAAAGTAACTTGAGAGCCTGTGTCAAGTATGGCTCTAGCATAAATACCTTCAAACCACATGTCCCACAAAACCTTCCGGAATAGTGTTTTGCATTTTAGTATCTCCCTTAATACTCTGATTGAAAAATGTTCTGTCTGAGATGCCAGGCCGCTCCTTTACTTGATCCCTCTGAAATTTTGCTTCTTTACTTCTTTGTTTGATTAACTGATGATTTACTTTCCAAAGGTTTCCCATCCCTCACAGGCCTGCTTGAAAGGTCCATCTCCACAGTTACAACAGAAGATGCAGATTGCCTCTCTAGTCAAGAGACCCTTTTCAGCAGCATTCCTCTGCGACTCAAGTCCTACAAATGGGTCAAAGTTTCCCAATGGACACATTGCATTCAGCTGAAACCTTCGCAGACACCCAACAAGTCAGCACAGCTCACAGGCATTCCTCGAAAGCTCTGTCTCCGTGGCATCAGGGCCACTTTAGCAGCAGAGGCTCCCACTGAAGACACGACTCGGCTTTTGGAAATGTTCTGCTTCCCAATCATGTTTTCCTTCTCACTCGCTTCTCTGAGCAACTCAATAAAAGATGGAAGAGGGTGTATCTTGCGGGCCATTCAAATATGTAGGGCAATCGTTCGTATGACAGCGCGCCCTTCACAACTTGTCCCATCCTCCAGCAACCCCCTTTGTGGCACAAACAGTGCAGTATTTTCTCCAACCTGAAAAGGTAGGCAGACAGCTTCTCTCCTTTCTTTTGGAATGAGTGCCTAAACTTTATCTTTATCTTCAGACAGTGCCAAAAGCACCTTCCAGAGCTTGCAGGAAATTTGCTGACAAGGTTAATGAGTCTTCTGCCTTTAGGAACATCACTATATTATCCTCTGGACTCTCTACAAGTCTCTGTTATTTCATAATATCTGAGCACTGCCATTCATCTATTAACTGAGGTGCCTGCTCAGCCCAAGCCTCGTATTCTTCTTCCCCATCGGGTGTGGGCTTGACTCTGGAGAACACTCTCAGACTGCAATAACTTTGGCTCTCTGCAAGGTACACTTTGGCATTTATCAACCAGTGATGTAATAGCCGAAACCAGCTCAGAACTTAAATCAACAGCGGAAGGACTTAGACCTCTTGCATCAGACAACTCCTTTCCCTCACTTCGCAGAAGTGAGAGCAATTTGTCTTTAAAGTCTTCACCCTCAGCTACATTCCCCCCCTTCTCTAGAGATAGGAACTGGCTATAGTCCTGCCTCTCTAATGCCCCTATCCTATCGGGCAGCACGACTTCAGTCATGTTACTGGCAGTCTGGACTAACGCAACGTCCGTACTTGCTCATCAGTCAAAATGCCATTCAATCAGTGTAACTTTCCCCAACACTTTTACAGAGCTCAGCACTCTAAGTAGCAGTTCATTGGGAATTCGGTTATCTACCCTGCTCAGAACACAAGCATTACATTGCGTGTGGATACGCCAAATCATGGGCCAGAAATGAGGTCTTGATCTTCATGTACCCTTTTGCTCAGTCAACCAAAGGGGGTGCTGATGCATTGAAAACAGTGGTGAATTTAATTATTGATGTCTACTTTTGCCAAGAGTTGATTCCCAAGATATGAGAAGTGGTCCACCTTTTCCCACAACTTTCCCCTGAGTCTTTATTGTTGAAGGGCCACGTGGCTGATTGGTTGAGGACCATTGGTATAAGACTCATCCTCAGAAAATATTTCAATGATTGTTTGGATCTTGGCCTCCGAATATATTCAGATGCAAGATATGTTTATAAACTGCATCTGACTATTGCAATTTCAGTAATCTTTGTTCTGGACTGCAATTAGTGTAGGATAAACAGCTTCTCATTAGTTCTGAAAATTAGCTCCACTCCAAGGGGAAGTTTGTAGGTAATCATGATATGTAGAACATAGAATCTACAGTACATTACAGGCCCTTCAGCCCACAATGTTGTGTCAACCATGTATCTTACTCTAGAAATTGGCTAGAATTTCCCTACCGCATAGCCCTTTATTTTTCTAAGCTCCATGTACCTATCTAAGAGGCTCTTAAAAGACCTTAATGTATCAGCTCCCATCACCGCCACTGGCAGTACATTCCATGCACCCACCATTCTCTGTGTGAAAAACTTACCCCTGACATCCCATTGTTACCTATTTCCAAACACCTTAAAACTATGCCCGCTTGTACTAGCCATTTCAGCCCTGGGAAAAAGCCTCTGGCTATCTGCATGATCAATGCCCCTCATCATCTTGTACACCTCTACCAGGTCACCTCTCACCCTCCGTCGCTCCAAGGAGAAAAGGCCAAGTTCACTCAACTATTCTCATAAGGTACGCCCTCCAATCCAGGCAACGTCCTTGTAAATCTCCTCTGCACTCTCTCTTTAGTATCCACATCCTTCCTGTAGTTGGGTTACCAGAACTGAACACAGTACTCCAGGTGGGGTCTGACCAAGGACTTATATAACTGTAACATTACCTCACGGCTCTTGAACTCAATCCCGTGGTTGATGAATGCCAACATATCATACGCCTTCTTAACAACACTGTCAACCTACAGAGCAGCTTTGAGTGTCCTATCGACACGGACCCCAAGATCCCTCTGATCCTCCACACTGCCAGGAGTATTACCATTAATATTATATTCTGCCTTCAAATTTAACCTACCAAAAGGAAACACTTCACACTTCTCTGGGTTGAACCCCATCTGCCACTTCTCAACCCAGTTCTGCATCCTATCAATGCCCTGTGTAATCTCTGACACCCCTTCAATCTATCCACAACATCCCAACTTTTGTGTCATCAGCAAACTTACTAACCCACCCTTCTACTTCTTCATCCAGGTCATTTATAAAAATCACAAAGGGGAGGGGTCCCAGAACAGATCCCTGTGGGACACCATTGGTCACCGACCTCCGTACAGAATACAGACCATCTACAGCCACACTTTGCCTTATGTGGTCAAGCCAATTCTGGATCCACAAAGCAAGGTCTCCTTGGATCCCATGCCTCCTTACTTTCTTGCATGGGGAAGGAGCCTTGGATGGGGAACCTTATCAAATGCCTTACTGAGATACTACATTGTAATACAACAAATGAGATATTACATTGTGGTGAGAAGGATTGAGAAAAACGTTAGGACAATGGCATAGCTTTATTTGACACAGGTCTTCACTGAGAACGGTTCTGTCGTGGGCCTATTGCTAACATCACAACTTGCATGCCGTCATGGAGCTAGTGTAAGATGGAGACTATTTTCTGTGGACAGCTGAATTCCAAGACAGTGTTCACCACTACTTCCTGATTGATGGGGTCAAGGTCTTTGTGAGGTTGAAAAAGACCATGCTCATACTACTCACTGCAAGTCTTTTTGGAGCTGGTGCATGGTGCAGATCATGTGCACTATGGCATTCTGAATAGAATCCACACTGTGATTCAGGTGGCAGCTCCTTGGCCACTGATCCCGGTGATATCTGTCCTTCCCTGTACCAGACAGTAGGGAGCGCCTCCCTCAATCACAGTTGAGATTGTTTCGTTTCTTAAAGATGGTCACTGTTACAGCATTGCTGAAGTTGCTGGAAAAGCTAAGTGTGGGCAATGAGGTTATGGATTTGTGACTGAAGCTCTTCACTATTGAGTTCTAATAGTTTTGTACTCAAATAATTAATTCTGGGCACTATAAGTTGCTTCAAAAGTTCCAGTGGACTTACTCTTGCAATATCTTCATTACAAATTTTCAAAAGAAAGCACAAAATAAAGGAGCTCAGCACCTGTGATGAATTATGTTGTCTTTACATAGGATATCCGGATTAAGTAATTTACAAGAAATATACCTCACAGCTTGACTTAATTTGAAGTAATTCTGTATGTTATATTTGCAGTTTTATTACCTTTTCCAGCTAGCACTCTGTTCCCTTTATTATGGCTTATCTTGTATTGTAAATCTGTTCAATAGTGTCATTGAAAACTTCAGCTTTCTTGATTTATATGGTGCATCATTTAAGCCTTCTAGAATCTTCATTTTAAAAAGTAATTTTAAGTTGAAGAAACATAACCATGCCCTCTTAAACTATTTTGATGTTTGGTGAAGAAAATTGAGAATTCCTTCATTATCCCACTCAGATTTTGGTTCTACATCTAAACAGATGGAAAGATTTTATACTGGTGCTGCACAGATGGGATTGGCACTTTAGTTTCTCCTTTGTGCTGTGTTATCTACCTGTATGGAACTTGAACATCGATGGCACTATTTTTTTTAGTTGTAGACAAACTCAGAGTCTAACAATATAGTGACACCTTAAACCATCTCAAACATGTGTCGCAGGCTCAATCACTCAGCCATTTTAATATAAAATTCCTCTTTCTCCCACCTTATACCCTTACAAAGCAAATATTGTTAGACTTGCAGTTAAAGAATGAATTCTGTTCCATTTTGAAAACAGAAGCAAAGATGTCTTAGCATGATCATATAGGTCTTAGCGAGACTACACCTTGTACATGTCTGATCTCTTTACCCAAGAAAAGATAATCTCACTCACCTCAGCACTGAACAGATTCCACAGCCCATGTTTTCATTTTCAAGAACCCTGCAACTCGTGTTCTCAGATTTGTTTGTTTGTTATTTATCTATTTATTTATCTATCTGTCTATTTTTATTTATTGAATTTGCTCAGTTTGTCCTCTTTTGCACATTGGTTGTTTGTAGTTTTTTAAAAATTAATCCTACTGTATTCTTTGTTCTACTGTGAATGCCTGCAAGAAAACAAGTCTTGAGTATACTTAGTGACATACAGTTTATTTACTTTGATAATATGTTTATGTTGAACTTTGAAAGAATTTACTGGACATGAAGGAAAGTGTCACAAACATTCACCAGGCTAAATCCTGAATGATTGAAATGTACAGTAACATGAAGAGAAATTGGTTCATTCCCTACAATTTAGAAGAATAGAGCAGGTTTCATAGAAATATAAAGCACATCCTTATGAACATCCAGTGTGGAAATACATTATTGGTGCTCATGTGATCCATGAATGAAAGTTCTCAGTCAATTTTCTGACTGATGCATTTCAACTTGAACCAATTATAATTGTGTTCCTCTCCAAAGTAAAAAAGAACATACATGCAACATTGAAAACTCAGGGAAATATGATGAAAGTTCTTTCTTATTGAATTTATAATAGCCACATATCTTTCAGCTATCCTATGAGAATTTCAGTACAAACCAAATGAATTAGCATCAAATCTTAGTTATTCTATTCGGTAACACCTAATTTGGTAATTAAGTATTCAATTTGCGATATTATGCAAGTCCTTGATCAGAATAAAATTCTACAATATAGTAACTTCAATAAAAAAACTTACCAAAAAAAATTTTTTTTTAATTCTACAATATAGTAATTGATGCTGAAAGTATGCGAACGGGCAAATATAATTCGGCACTGCAAATCCAGAATAAAGAGACATAATTTTGAAGTTAATGATGGTGATGGAGCATTTTAGAGTGAAATCAGGAAATACTTCAACTCCTGGGAACTGATTCGAATCTGGAATATTTGACACAGAAGCCTCTGGATGCTAAATGATTTTAGGTTGCGTATCTAGACTATCAGGGATGTGGAGTAAATAGAATTGACGTTCAGAGAAGCAGTGATCTTTTCACAGGATAGACCTGACACATGGATTGAATGGTAGAAGAACCTAGTCCTGTACTCATGAGACTGTTAAGACTTGGTAAAGCTTGCTCATTGTAGGAGAACTGCAATAGTACGAAATGGTTACAGGCCATATACTTCGTACAATCCAGAACCACAATTAATAGACACTAATTTTGAAACAACTAAATAGCGTACATTTATGCAGGACCTCTAACATAATGAAATGTCCCCAGGATGATTTATAGATGTAATTACCAAATAAAATTTTAAACCAAATCATATAAAAATATGTTAATTGGTACAGTTGTGTGAAGCGGTTAAGTGAACGAACCGGTAGCCAGAGCTCCAGATCATTAATTTAGATACGTCAGATTTACATCTCACCATGGCAGCTGACGAACTTAAATTAAAACAGCGTAATCAAGTAATTTGTGGATTTATTTGTAATGGCCATCTCAGTTATGAGATTCATGAAAATACTGGGTTCTTGTAAAAACAAAATGAGTCCAGTAATGTCCTTCATGGAAGGGAATCTGCTGTCCCAGAGTCATAGGAAACTGCAACAGAGAAACAGGCCCTTTGGCCCATCTAGTTTGTGCCAGAACATTCAAACTGCCTTGTCTCATCGACCTACACCCAGACCATAGCCCTCCATACCCCTGCCATCCATGTACTTATCCAAACTTCCCTTTAATGTTGAAATTGAGTTTGCATGCTCCAGATGCACTGGCAGCTTGTTCCACACTCTCATGACCCTCTGAGTGAAGTTCCCCTCATGTTCTCCTTAAACTTTTCACCATTCACCCTTAACCCATGACCTCTAGCTGTAGTCTCACCCAACCTCAGTGGAAAAAGCCTGCTTGCATATATCCACTCTATACCCCTCATAACTTTGTGTGCCTCTATCAAATCTCCCCTCACTCTTCTATGTTCCAAGGAACAAAGTACTAACCTGTTTTATCTTTCCTTATACCTTAGGTCCTCCAGTTTTGGTAACATCCTTATAATTTTTTTCTGTACTCTTTCAAACTTATTTCCTTTTTTCCTGTAGGTAGGTGACCAATACTGCACACAATACTCCAAATTAGGCCTCTCCAATATCTTATACAACTTCAACATAACATCTCATCTCCTGTACTCAGTTCTTTGATTTATGAAGTCCAATATGCCAAAAGCTTTCTATATGACTCTATCCATCTGTGATACCACTTTCAATGAATTATGGACCTGTATTCAAAGATCCCTTTGTTCTACCACACTGCACAGTGCCGTACCATTCATTGTTTGAGACCTACCCTGGTTGGTCCTACTGAACTCCAACACCTCACACTGTCTGCATTAAATTCCATCTGCCATTTTTCAGCCCATTTTTCCAGCTGGTCTAGGTCCTGCTGTAAGCTCTGATAGTCTTCCTCACTACACCCTCAATCTTGGTGCCATCTGCAACTTTGCTGATCTATTTAACCACATTATCATCCAGATAATTTGTATAGGTAACAGACAACAGTCGCACCCAGCACCAATCCCTGCGGCACTCCACTAGTCACAGGCCTTCAGTCAGAGAGACAACTACCTATTACCACTCTCTGGCTTCTCCCACAGAGCCAGTGTCTAATCCAATTTACTATCTCATCTTGAACATTGAGCAACTGAACCTTCTTGGCAAACCTCCCATGCGGGATCTTGTCAAGTGTCTTGCTAAAGTCCATGTAGACAACATCTACTGCCTTGCCTTCATCAACTATCCTGGTAACTTCTTCGAAAGACTCTACAAGGTTGATTAAGTATGACCTACCGCACACAAAGCCATGCTGACTATCATTAATCAGTTCCTGTTTATCCAAATACTCATATACCTAGTCCCTTAGAATACCGTCTAATAACTTTCCCACTACTGATGTCAGGCTCACAGGCCTTTAATTTCCTGGTTTATTTTTAGAGCCTTTCCTAAACAGCAGAACAACATAAGCTGTCCTCCAAACCTCCGGTACCTTACTTGTTGCTAAGGATGATTTAAATAGCTCTCCAGGGACACCGGTAATTTCTGGATACTGTTCCACGGGAACACCTTGATGGGCCCTGGGGATTTATCTACTCTAATTTGCCTCAAGATAGCAAACACCTCCTCCTCTTTAATCTGTATAGGGTCTAAGACCTTGCAGCTGCATTGCATCCCTTCCTGAGTGAATAAAGGTGCAAAAAATTTATTTAACGTCTTCCCCATCTCTTTCCCATTCTGATCTTCCAGGGGACCAATTTTGATTCTTTTGCTCTTAATATATCTGTAGAATCCCTTCAGATTCTCCTTCACCTTGTCTGCTAGGGCAACTTCATGCCTTCTTTTAGTCCTCCTAATGTCTTTCTTAAGGGATTCTTGCATTTCTTATACTCCATAAGCACCTTATTTGTTCTACCTGCCTATACCTGTTATGCACCTCCATCTTTTTCTTAAACAGGGCCGCAATATCTCGCAAAAACCAAGGTTGCCTAAAACTATTATCTTTACCTTTTATTCTGACAGACACACACAAGCTGTGTACTCTCAAAATTTCCCTTTTGAAGGCCTCCCACTTACCAAGTACTACCTTTGCCAGTAAGCAGCTAGTCCCAATCCACACTTACCAGATCATTTCTGATACCATCCAAATTGGCTTTTCTCCAATTTAGAATCTCAACCTGTGGACCAGACCTGTCTATTTGCACATTTACTTTGAAACTAGCGGGTGAGGAAAGTCATCTGGTAAACAACTAAATACTTTACTAGTCATATTTTTCTGAAAACAATAGACCTTAATGTGCCTGTTGGAGATGAGCTTCCGAACCATCTCTGTGATCTGGCATTTTTGCAGTGGGAACTGATGTCTCAAAGGTGCATTCTGGTTGTGGTGAGATGTGTACAAGCTGAACTGAGGCAGCAGGTTCTGGGTAGGAGAGTGGGGAATGGCTGATATTTGCCTTTCCTACAATACTTCTTCTATTGAAACATACACAGCTCAGAACGTTAGTTGCACCATGCTCAACATTTTGATTCCTGACTTTGAGGTCTGAACAACATCTGTCTCCACAACCTCTCCACTATCTGGTCCCCACCCCCCTGCATTTCTAGTTTAAACCTTCCCACTGGGATATTAGTCCCCTTCAGTTCAAGTACAGACCATTCCTTCTATACTGGTCCCACCCTCCCTGGAAGAGAGGCCAATGATCCAAAAATCTAGTCCTTCCCTCCTACACTAACTCCTTAGCCATCTGTTATACTGTATGATCTTCCTTTTTCCATGTGGCATGGGTAGTGATCCTGAAATCACAACCCTGGAGGTTCTGCCCTTTAACTTTACACCTAACTCCCTGAACTCCCTGTGCAGAACTTTGTCACTCTTCCTACACATATCATTGGTACCTACATGGACCATGACCTCTGTCTGTTCATCCTCCCACTTAAGAATGCTGAGGATTCGATCTGAGATGTTGCCGACCCTGGCACCCGGGAGGCAACATACCATCTGGGAATCTCACTCTCAGCCACAGATCCTCCTTTCTGTTCCCCTAACTACTGAATCCTCTATCACCACAGCTCACCCCTGCTCTCCCCTGAGTCAGAGAGCCAGACTCAGTGCCAGAGAACTGATCGCTGTGACTTTTCTCTGCCAGATCACCCCCCACAACAGTATCCAATGTGGTATACCTATCGTTGACGGAGGTGGGCACAGGGGTATTCTGCACTGGCTGTTCAACCGCTTTCACCTTCCCGACTGTCATCCAGTCTCCTGTGTACTGCACCTTGCATGTAATTACCTCTTTATATGTCCTATCTATCAACCTCTCAGCCTCCCAAATGATCTGCAGTTTATCCAGGTTAAGCTCCAACTCCTTAATGCAAAGAGTTCAAAGTTGCAGCCGGATGTTCTTCTTGTGGGTGTAGTCGTCAGGGACACTGGAGGTCTCCCTGCCTTCCCACATCCTGCAAGAGGAACACTCCACTATCCTGCCTGGCAGTCCTACTGAGAAAATATAAAGAAGGAAACGATAACTAAACTGGGAAAAAATAATCTAACTACAGCTTTTTTTTGCATTCTCACTCAAGCCTCTTTTTCACGAAAGTTGCAAAGAGAAATAACCACTCTAACACTGTCCACACCAACAAAGGCTGCTCCACTTGCCTCTGCCTTATTTTTATTTGTTCTTGCCAATCAATCCCAATTGCTGATTGGCCACTGTTCAAATGCCAAACTGCCATGAATTGATGTCTCATGCACTCATTCGGCAAACCAGAGTGAGCTATCTCTTCTCATGCTCTGATCACAGAATGGCCACAGTTCAGACACCGACTTGCCAAAGACTGATGCCTTATGTACTCAATCACTGAACCTGAGTGAACTACATCTTCTCATGCTTCCAAACACTGATTGACCGCAGCCCTTACTTTGCCTCGCCAATATGCAACTCCAAGCCCACCAATGTAGTTAAATCCTCATTGTCTCCTCAATTCAGGAATGGTTCGGGGTGTGCAAACTATTGTCAGTGATACCTGTGACGTGTGAACAAATAAAAATAAAATCTTAAGTCAGGTACCCATAAACTGTTAAAGGCAAATAGTTTGAGGTGGGTATTAAAAGAAGCAAAATGGACTGAAAACCTACTGATGTGGATGAAAACTTAGGAGTGAATAAATCAGGGACAGGGAAGGTATCATAGTCGGGGCTAAGGTATGAGGATCTGACAAGAAGGGCGATGATTTTAAAATTAAGGAGCTTCTGGGCTTGGAATCCAAGTAGGTGAAAAGTGGCCAGAGTTTGGATATGGGCAGTCCTGTGGGAGATCAAGTTTATTAGAGTGAAAACTCAGTAGTTATTCTGGCTAATTTTGGAATAGCCGAATGACAAGAGACACAAAAAATCGGACAACTTATCTCATCAGACAGTTGATCGTCAAAGGTTGGACAGCCAAAAGGAGAACTATGGACTAATAAGTCCTCTGATGTAAAACAGTACCCAGAGTTTGTACTGTACAAGTTAAACTAGGCAGTCATCTAGACTAAATAAATACCAATCCACATTCAGTTACACCACAAAAGTCATTTGTAAAGGTTGTGGCGACCCATTTCCTGGCACATCCGAACCGGCTCACAATTAGATAGCCTACGGGGGTTTGCGAGCACAGAGCTTTGGAGCCTCTGCACCACGGGGGGGCAGGTTGAGGGAGGCTTAAAAGTGAGGCTGAGGATTTCGAATAAAGTTTTTCCTTCGACTGCAGTTACCGACTCCATGTCGTAATTTTAGCGCTGCGTGTAGCACACCGCTACAAGGTGTATGTGAGGTGTGACACCTAATTTGAGCAATTCATCGAACTGTTTGCAATAATCTTAATCATCTAATTTTCCCTACTTATGGATTAAAACCCTCTGCAAATTTAATAAATCTCAATGTACTGCTAACCATTCACCTACTATGTGTGAATTAACTGTGATTTTGTCTCTAAATAAATGTGGTTAAAAAAATAGTAGTCCAGACAGATCATGGATTCATTGTACAGCTCGTATTTCCTGGGTGTAATTTATCTCCAGATGTTGGTGCTCCTGATTTTTTTCAGGAGATGTGAGAAAAGTGCCGGGAAAAGTTGTAGCTGTTCTGGAGCATGGGATGCATTCTGTTAGTCTATAGAGCTCAGTTTCATTACTGAGCTGAATACCAAAAGTTGAGGAAATATGTAGATTCTAATCTGAAAGTCAATTCTAATCTAATGGATGAGAAACACAGAGGTACTAATCATTACTCATTTTGGGAATCAAAAATTCCGAAGTCAGAGAGTCCTCCAAGAGGGTAAGAAAAGGCAAGCAGGATACAACAATTTTGTAGGTGGAACAAGTGAAGGCAGAGTTGGGAATTGTTCTTTGACGAAGGGGGGGAGGGGTGTGGAGGAGCGTGCAGAAGCCAAAAACAGTACCTGTTTGGGAAGGGCTGCTGAGCGCAGTGCTTTTGGAGATGGGAAGTGGTGCCCTGACCTGGAATAATGCTGCAGAGAGGGTGAGGGTATTGGAAAAAAAGGGAAGTAACAGAATGAAGAATGGAAGTAAAAGAAAAGCCTGAACATTAATGGAGAAAGTCAGCAATAACCTCTATTCTGGTGAATAAAGCTGTGTCAAATGAAAAGAGAGATGAGAAAGGGAATTATTTGAATTGTGGGAGGAGGAATCAATCCTGTGTTAGGGCATGAACACAAATAGGGGCTAGAATGCCAGTTGGTATTAGATTGGAGAGAAGAACATTATCTTGAGCTAAATTAGGAG